>NC_068361.1:65773547-65902323 GCF_020536995.1 Dreissena polymorpha
CCCTTGCATTTAATCCCGTCTTCCCAAAGAGCGGATCATTATTATTTGTTCTATTCCAGCCGGGTTTTCAAGTACCAACTTCTCTATCGTGACGACCTTTAAATACACGATGTCCTACACCGCGGAGCTGTTCAGCATCTACGGAGAGGCGGGAGAGACGTCGCTCAGTCTTCAGGTGGGGCCGAAAGAGGCTTTTATCCAATACACGGAGGCGCTTCCGGAAGGCGCGCCAGTCCCAGAACCGTCGGTGTTGAAGATTCCCGTTGAAATGAAGCAGGACGCGTAAGTCACGGAAATTAGTTGTCGTTTTGTAATCATGAAACGGAAGATGGCGTGTAAGCCGGTGAAATAATTGTTTTCGTTCACATTAATAAAGGATGGTATATTACAAAGTTTATTTATTACATATGATGTATATGAAACATAGTCAATGAAACATATTCCTCTACTTATGGCGGTGTCTTTTCGATATACAAAGAAGATGCTAATCGTTTTTACACAAAGCAATAAAAATACTAAAACCAAACACTACCAAACGATAGTTGATTAAAAATAATTCGCATAAAACAGTGTTGATATTAAGATAGCATAAAGCTTATTTTCGCATTAATATACTATGCACGTGCAAATTCGGTTTATTTTAGATATACTTACTCTATAGACGGTATAGTGAAATCACTTGGGTTTTATTCTGGTTCGTTGTGTGTAATCCTTCACAATCTTTTATTGGCATTAACAACAGTATTTTTAAAGTTGATAATTATAAATACATACTGTTTTCTTATTCTAAATTATATATACCATAATAATTTATGTGCATACACATATAACCGCACCTGTAAGAATAATTCAATTGCAATCTATTGTTCATTCTTAGATTATATCCGCAGCCACGCCACTTTACACTCGCTGTAAATATTTGTGTCTTGTATTGTGAAAATTGGGCATAATGCATGTGCGTAAAGTGTCTGTCCCAGATTAGCCTTTGCAGTCCGCACAGGCTAATCAGGGACGACACTTTCCGCATTTATGGTATCTTTAGTTTCAAGGAAGTCCCTCCTTACCGAAAATCAAGTTTAGGCGGAAAGTGTCATCCCTGATTTGCCTGTGCGGACTGCACAGGCTAATCTGGGACGACATTTTACGCACATGCATAAAGCACAGTTTTCTCAGAACAATGCTCATTTTATCGTCGTTTAATCCGATGCACTGATGCAAATTACAAGCAGGCTTACCTAGTGTTTTATCCGACTTGCTCTATATTTACAGACGGGTTAATCACTTAACACACAAGATGACAACTTCCATGCTGAGGCAGGAGTTTTTCACCGTTTTATACCCATTATTACTTTTATAAATTGTGTAAATTCCGCTCACTTTACAGCCATATCAGCAAGAAAGGGATTAGCGTTTATTCAGTCTTAATATTTGCTCTATATATCGACTTTACTTGCTGCGAATTTTTGTAGCGAGAGCTGTTATTTTGTGACCCGCTAAATAAATTCGCAGGAGTAAAGTCGAGATATTGAGCAAATATTAAAACGAAATAAGCGGCTATCACTTTCTTTCAGATATGGCTGGAAAGTTAGCGGGGTTTATATAGTAATTAAAGCAATAAAGGGCATAAAACGGCGAAAAATTACTATCTCGGCATGGGCGTCGCCATCTTGTTTGTCACGTGAAGCCCCATCTGTAAATATAGAGCAAGATCTATGAACACTATGTAAGCCCGCGTGTAAATTGCATCAGTGGAAAAGGCGGTGTATGAGCCGCGTTACTAGGAAAACTGGGCTTAATACATGCGCGTAAAGTGTAATCCCGGGTTAGCCATTGCAATCTGCCCAGACTTATCAGGGACGTCACTTTCCGCTGTTATAAGTTTTTTCTTTCAAAGGTGATTTATTTTCTAGACGAAAGGTCAGTCTATGCGAAAAATGTCATCCCTGATAAGCTTTTACGGACTGCACATACTTATCTTAGGACGACACTTTACGCACATGCATTAAGTCCAGTTTTCCCAGATCGCGGCTATTATGATGAACTCTCCCACATTATACTTAACTTCCGTCTCCCAGCTGGCAGCGTCTGTCACTGAGCGCCGTTGCCGGAACCGTGTCACTCTTCCACGACGGAAACATTGTAACAGGCCTTCCGCAAGGGGAATTCGCCGAGGCTCAACTCTATCTGAGCGATAAGGGATTCATGTCGTTCTCTAACGATGACAAACCATTCAAGGTACATCTGGATACTTTGCATTATACCGATGTTGTTGTTGTTGTTTTCTTAGGAAACTAAATTATTAATATGCCTTTACTGAATTCTGTAAATGAGAAAGCATTTTATTAAAGCGAATCTCTTTACAATAAGCACAACAATCATATGACACGATAACACAGGCATAAAACGAATCCACAATCTCTCCGATAACAAAGTTTAAAATGCAAGCCTTCAGTAACCGGCATGAGTCATTTAAAGAATGGGAACAATTAACATGGCCGCAACCGAGAGCTAGGTTGTCCTCACTACTTAAGTGTTGAATCCTCTGGAATTGTAATTTGACCTACTTTTCATCAACATTAATTTTTCACCTGAAAGTTCGCAGGAGCACGTCTGCACATGCAAGCAGTCATTAACTATTTCACTGTTTCTAGGGAGTGGTACAGGACCTCATCTATGTGCCCTCGGACATGGCCGCGTATGAGCACACCACGCGGTACTGCCCGGACTGCCACGTCGCCTTTCCCCAGCCGGCGAAGAACGGATTCGCCATCATTGGCGGTGGCGGCGGCAGCAGCGGTGGCGGCGTCGGCGGAGGCAGAGGAGGCATCAGCAGTGTATCCGGTGGCAGTGTATCCGGCGGCAGTGTCAACGGAAGTTCCGAGGTCGCAGTGGAATACGAGTCTGCAGCCGGAGGCGGTCAGTATGAGGTGAGTGCATGCCGCATTATAAGAGCATCATTCTGGGTAAATTTGCATTTCAAACGTGTCATTCCAGATAATCATGTACAATATGAACAGACAAATCAGGGACAACGCTTGCCGCTTTTATGGTATTTTTCGTTTAAAGGAAGTCTCTTCTAAACGAAAATCCAGTCTAGTCGAGAATTGTCGTCTTTGATTAGCCTGCGCAGATTGAACAAGCTTACATGTATATGGGACGACACTTTACGCATATGCGTTAAGGCCTTTTGTCCCAGAACGAGGCTAATATTACAAGTACGGTATACCGTTACGTTTGATCTTTACTGTCGAACCGTTTGTTGCGTTATATGACGTATTTTATCATTTCTTTTTGTTTAGCCATTTTTACTAAAAGATAAGATACCTCCATGATCAATCTTTATTCTTATTTGGTTTGCCCTGGAAATTGTCACCATTGTATGAGACGCATCATCGCAGTCTGGTTTGGAGTTACGATGTCCGCTATAAAGTCACACAATTGTTCGTAGTCTCAACGGCGAACAGGGTAGCTCAAGACCAGACCAGATTGTGCTAATGCTTTGGCTGGTCGCATATGGCATAATACCTTTTTTCGCATGACGCATCTCATGAATGATTCCTTTTTATTAGAGCTGGGGATTTTTCTTCTCGTTTTATTATCGATTATCTTTATATTATTTGGATTGATCAGCAATTTTTTAGGTATGTTTTATGTTAAGTTTATTTTGCTTGTATTTTTCCTATCCTTGCGAGCTTTCCCGTGTCTCCATTTTCGCAAATTCTTGTGAAAATAGAATTTCTCTTTGCTGATATGCTATACCGGGGTAGCTGGTCATCATAATGAAAGATACAAATGAATAGGCCACGCGCTTCGGAAAAATGGAGTTTAAAGCATGTGCGCAAAGTGTCGTCCCAGATTAGCCTGTGCAGGATAATCAGGGACGACACATTCCGCTTAAATTGGATTTTTGATCCGAATAGTCTTACGATCAACGAAAAATACAATAACCGCAGACAGCGTCGTCTCTGGTTAGCCTGTGCGGACTGCACAATACTACACAGGCTTATGCGGAACAATGCTTTACGCACGTACATTAAGCATTGTATTTTCAGAGCTCGGCCTATATGTTTTTGTATGCTCATATGCATATATTCTCTTTATTTCACCACATTTCATCATGCTCTACATTTCACAGGCTGGCTTCATGGGCAAGGAGGAGGGGGGACTCGTCATGGGCATGGGTATGGACAAAAAAGACCCCGGACAAATCGTTTACGTAAGTACTTTACATATGAGCATCGTTTTGGAAAATGGGGCTTAATGCTTGTGTTTTAAGTATCGTCCCAGATTAGCATATGCAGCCCGCACAGGCTAACATGGGACGACACTTTCCGCTTTTATGGTATTATCCGTTAAAAGGAAGTCTCGTCGTAGCAGAAATCCTGTTTAGGCGGAAAGTGTCGTCTCTGATTAGCGAGTCCGAACTGCACACGCTAATCTATGACGACATTTTACGCACACGCATTAAGTCACGTTTTCCCAGAGCAAGGAACATTTTCTTACGAGTTCCCATCCTTACTGACGACAGATACCATTTGTTTAATATTTTCATAAAGCTATTCACGAATTTGCTTACATACTCAGTCGTTCAAAAACATTTCCACCATGTGTGAATTATGTTGTGTGTAAAGAAAAGAAACTACTTTGATTAACTGGTCCATTTTGCACAAAAGAACTTTTCTTATAACCTCATATACAAGTCATGAGTGAAAAATGGTACGTTTACAAAACGTATTGCTCATGAGCAAAAATTTGAAAAGGACGAAAATATTATTTTGCATTTATTAGGTTTTGTTATATTTAAATGTGTGTTAGACAATCTTGTAAACTTATATTAGCTTCTTTAATATAGCTCATTTTTTATATGCTATTTTCTCGTCGTTAAACGTTTCTTACTTGAACCTTGATTTATTCAGGCTGTCGATAAATACGGGCCCGCCATGGTTGGAGCTGAAATGGCGCTCGGAGTACCATACGTAAATATACACCATTGATTGTTTACGAAATATTTACAGAATTAAAGAAGTTGAACTTTTGCCTTTTCTGTCGTTATCATTTGCGAATGCAATTACAGCAAAAACAAATTATGCAGAAATTAAACACTTCAACATCCTTGGAATTTTTGTTCGAGTTAGTGTCGACTGTCAAAGCTTCCTAAAGTTATATACATTTCGCCAATGACTTGGATATTTATATTAAATTTATTGTGATACAATACAAAAGAAACAACGCTATTAAAGACTAATCTTTTCCTAAATAATGTTTTCAGTAAATTGATCCTTAATTTCGCATTATCTTTTCGATAATACAACACATGTTTTATTTGCAGGGACCGCCCGGACCCCCAGGTCAGCGCGGACCGATGGGACCACCTGGTCCGAAGGGTGAACAGGTGAGTAAATGTGAACTAGTTTTACTCTAATAAGTCTCATTCTGTGGAAACTGGGCTGAATGGGTGTGCGTAAAGTGTCGTCTCATATTAGCTGATGCAGTCAGCACAGATTATTCCGGAGCGACTCTTTCCGCCTGGATTTTCGTTATGAACAGTTTATTTTTAAAGGAAACATTCCTTAAGAGCGGAGTCTTCTATGATTGAACTGTGCGGACTGCATATGTTCATCTGGTACGACACTTTATGCACATGCATTTAGCTAAGATTTCTCAGTACCAGGTTTTAATACAAAAGTCAATACTAATTGCGTAGCAGAATAACATTAAGTTCGCACAATATATCCTTAATTAATGTAGTTCACAGATTTTTACAAACATTTTAAGGTTAGTTCTGCACTGAATAGCATAAGGAAAATGCTAAATATACTGTCAATAATTATCCAAGGAAAAACTATATTTAGCAAAACTATACGGCGTAACATATGCACGTTTGGATATGTATGCCACTAAAGAAACGGACATTCGGTGTAACACCTTTCGATTTTTATGTTAAAATCGGACGAATCCATCGTCCTGAGATATCGGGCGGACATTATAGTTTGCCACAATTATTAGTTGATTTATCAAAATTTGTGCAAACAGTTGACATTTATTGTCACATGTCTTTAATTGAATACTTCAGGCATTAAGTCATACGCATATAAAAATATAAACTTTTTTTTCGCTTCTGTTATAACTAGGGTTACCCCGGTCGCGACGGTCTCGCAGGAAACAACGGTCTTCCCGGTCCGCCCGGCAACGTGCTGGTGATTCCGGTAAGTTTGAATTGTGTTTGCAATTTGCAAACTATAGTTTAATATTCTAGCAATAATTGCAGTCGATAAAATTAACAATACAAATAATAATTTATAGTAGTTTTGCACACTGACACTGATAAAAGTTCGTAACTCAGTTTATGACCGAAAAGAATATTTAAAGTGTTTTACAGAAACGACTTTGTGCAAGATGTTTGATTGTTGGCGGACAAAACCTCTTCCAATGTATGTGCGTTGGAATTACCGTTAATATTACGACGATGTTAGGCATTATTAAACATCTTGAGTGTTATAAGCGAATGTTAAATGAATTGCTTTGATTTACGGTAAACATTTACATTTTAATGTGTCCAGCGCTTTGTGTAGTGTAAACATTTAACGTGACCTGTGCTTTTATGTGTACTTTACAATTGTTTTGTGCTCAGCGCTTTGATATGTAGTGTACAATAGTAATACGTTCTGTGAGTTTGATGTAAACCCATCTTACAGATGAATACTGACGGAAAGAACCAGGACCAAAGAGAAGCCTTCCAGATTCTTCTCAAACAACACATGGTAAGTATTAATGTCTACGTGTGTATGACGTCCAACGTAAATCATACCGAGCGTTTTCAACCATTAAACCTTTGCGTTTGCGAAAAGCAATTTGTCTTGAGAATAATGGAGCGTGTAATTGTATTGAAATACATTGATATAGTAATATATTTATAATGTGAAGGGTGAGACCTATTTATGTATTAACTATTTATAAATATACACCAAGCTTCAGCAAACCAAATAATGCATACATTTACTTCACGTCTCATATTTCAATTTGTATTTCAGCAATCTATGCGAGGTGCCCCTGGACCGCAAGGCATGACGGGTCATCCAGGACAGGCGGTAAGTTAACAATTCTGTGAAAACGGGTCTTAAGGCATTTGCGTTAAATGTCGAGCCACGTCAGCCAGTGAAGACCGTTAAGGCTATTCAGGGTTGACACTTTCCGCATGCATAGAATGTTCGTTTAAGGAAGTCTATACTTAACGAGAGGTTTACATGTTCATGCCAATGGATAGATTGTGTTTTTATTACAAATATCTCTTTCGAAACATTTTGACCCTTATTTGTATTCTTTCAAAATGCCCTGTCTATACTTATATTTTTTGCTCAAACATCTGCTTAACTTAATCAGTCAATGGACACTTTTTTGTCTATGTCAGCCGATAAAACAGTGTTTCTCTACATCAACCAAGAAATAAAGGTTTATATGTAAATCTTGGATGATAAATGCACGATCAGTATTTTAAAATAACGAACTACGCTAAATCACGTCAACATAAATTAATGACCTTTTCCAATTTTTACAATTGTTTCATTGCTTATTGTTTAACTCTTTATTTATTTATTTATTTGTTTATTTATTGATTGATTGATTGATTGATTGATTGATTGATTGATTGATTGATTTATTTATTTATTTATTTATTTATTTATTTATTTATTTATTTATTTATTTATTTATTTATTTATTTATTTATTTATTTATTTATTTATTTATTTATTTATTTTTATTTTATGCTTTACGGTGGTTTATAGAGAAATATCAGTGAATTAAAACTGATAATTTCACTGTTTCAAACAATGAAAATTATTAGTGAAAATTATCGATAATTTTCACCGTTTACTGTGAAATGACGTCTTTTTTGTAAATAAACTGTGAAAAATAGCATAAAATAAAAAGTCAATTTGTTGGATTCGGTTGAATATCGATTTTAATTCACTCGTGATCATAGAGAACACATATTTTCTATGATCACTCGTGAATTAAAATCGATAATCCACCGAATCCAACAAATATCCACTATTTATTCAATGCTTTCCGGTGGTTTATACAGAAATATCAGTGAATAAAACTGATAATTTGTCTGTTTCGAACAATGAAAATTATCGATAATTTTCACTGTTTACTGTGAAATGACGTCAGTTTTTTGACGAGATGACGTCATTATTCAAGCGAAATTCTTTAGTTGAACTCTTTAACAATGCATATAAACGGTGAAAAAAAGCATAAAATAAAAAGAAAATGTGTTGGATTTGATGGAATATCGATTTTAATTCACTCGTGATCATAGAAACTATATATTTTCACTCGTGGCTGCGACACTCGTGAAAATATTATTGTCTATGATCACTCGTGGATTAAAATCGATAATCCACCGAATCCAACAAATATCCTCTATACCTTTTTTTTTACAACGTTATGATTTTTTGACGTGATTTGTCAATTGCGCAGAGAAATTGGAAACGCCATGAAAAGTAACAAATTAATTAACAAGGGACCGCTAATTACGGGAAAGTTTGAACAAACAAGCATTTTGTTGGTAAACATGTCATGTTTTTGTGTTAGGGACTCCCGGGCGACCCAGGAGAGAGGGGTGACGAAGGACTTCCGGGTGACGCGGTGAGTAAAGGCACTGCATATGATGATTGTGGGTTGAAATTAACTGTTAACGATAAACAGTTATTTGGTTTTGTGCGTGGCCACAATTCATAGGAGCAAGTCCGTGACTGTTAAGTATTCGATTTGAAAATCGAGAGCTGTTGGTTAGGTATACCGGGGGTATAAACAAATTTTACGCAAATAAACATACACCGCTCCGGTTTTTTTAATTATATACTTTAATTTCAATGTGCAGTAAATAAACACTAACTAACTAAAACTCAAAATCGGTTTAAATATATTCACATATATGTACATGAACGTAAACAAAGAGGTATACCCATTTCAAGTACATAAACTGAAATGCGATAAAATCACATGAATACAATTTATTAAATCCCGGCCTCTATTTTCAGGGCCCACCGGGACCGATGGGGACCCCTGGAGCACCCGGACCGCCGGGCAAGAGGGTAAGTATGGATGAAGGATTTCAATAATATCATACACTTCCGGTCGGTCAATAGCCCAATGGCAATGTCGGTTCTGTAATCACTTAATATATATATATATATATATATATATATATATATATATATATATATATATATATATATATATATATATATATATATATATATTCCGTGGGTTGACGTCATGCCACCGACAGGAATAATTATGTGTAATTATTTAGTATAAATTAGTATGTAACCGATACGTACAATGATTGAGCATTTTCTTGCGTTCTCGAATGATCCATTTCTGACTGCAGGGTCGTAGCGGAAGGGATGGCGAGCGAGGACCCATTGGAGCGATAGGAGACAAGGTTTGTAACAAGTTTGATTGAAAGTATCGGATATAAGAGTAGGAAAACTAATCGTTGAAAAGATGGATTGATCGAGTAATGTTGTATTCCAAGCCACCGAAGGGTGAGAAGAATTCGATGTCACCAAATCAACGAGAGCAATAAAACTCCCCCTAACATCCGAGTCTTGTAATAATCCATTATTTATATACCTTCTTGCGATAAAACAAGGAAAACAAACATATATATTCGGTTTTTTCCAGCCCTTTGTTTCAAACTGATTTCAAATTGTTGGATACGGAGTTCTGATCACTTCCTCTGTACCAAACACATCAAACACCACACACCCTAGTATTTCAGCCATTTTATAAATCGGGAATCCTCGGACAATTCCGCCATCAGGGCGACGCAATCGGGAACCCTCGGACAATTCCGCGATAACGGCGATCGTCTATGTAGTCCACTGTCCGAAGCGTTCAGATTGAGGGCGTCGGTGTGGTGTAGTTCACTGTCCGAAGCGTTCAGATTGAGGGCGACGGTGTGGTGTAGTCCACTGTCCGAAGCGTTCAGATTGAGGGCGACGGTGTGGTGTAGTCCACTGTCCGAAGCGTTCAGATTGAGGGCGACGGTGTGGTGTAGCCCACTGTCCGAAGCGTTCAGATTGCCATTTTATATGGATATATACATTAATGGGATATACTACAATACAGTAAGCCCATACAAGCGAACGTGATCATTTGTATCAATTAAATTGCCGTTATTTTCACCACCGTTTTTGATGTTTTCAGGGCGAGGGTGGATATCCCGGCATCCCAGGTCCTCCGGGTGAGAAAGGACTTAGGGTAAGTGACTGCAAATTTACCATTCATCCTTTAATGTTAACGTGTGTTTCGTTACTTTTGTATATTTGTTAAGGGCGAGAAAAGACACGGGGTTATGACAAATTCATATATTATTTTACGCATAATATTTATAAAATGTTAATCATTGATTTATTTTCCCATGGTGTAAAATACACCATGTTACAGATAATACTGTTGTCGAAAATCATAAAAAAATAAAGCAAGTCAATGACATTTTATTTCCAACATTGCCACTCGATTCTCAGATAAAATAGTTAAAAAAACATTTATAAAAAAATGTGGATGTCAGTTAGATCATCCACGTTATTAAACCTCTTAATCGTTATAGTTGTGTGTAGAACGGTTAAATTGTATGACACCTGCAAAGTTTTCACCGATCATAAAAAATATTTATTGTTATCATATCTGCGCACACAAAAAGTATAGAGTCCATGGCCATTGAATAAATATTTTTAAGTCTAAAAATATGTTGACGAAAACGAGAGCTAGTCTTCTTACAAATGGATTTTACTCATCCGAATTTATAACGAATATATAACGTAACTAAGTCTAGCTTGATTTTATTAACATTTTCATTATTATCCGCAATCGATATTTTTTGAAATGACACATTTTGAAAAAAGGCAAATAGAGACGAATATGTATAACGCATCAGATCCTATGTATGTTCTTTTCCGCTTTCCATCTATTACTTCAATCAAGATATTAAGGACAATCTCCTAAAACATAACAGCAAATTTTTATGCGCCGAAGAAACTTCACAATTTAGAGAAGTGACCGCGACAATCCGTATATCCGAAATGTTACAGGGCTTTGCCGGTACCCAGGGTAGTCCCGGAGTCCCGGGACATGACGGTGAACAAGGAGCCCAGGGTGAGCCCGGGCCAATAGGACCCGCGGGCGAACAGGTAGTGTCCCCCCTCCCCACCCTTTCTAACACATATATACATATATGCGATACTGCTGCAGACCGTTGTTAATTATACGGTTAATTTAAATTCAAACGTTACGCCTTGTTTTAATACTTTTATTTACTACGCTTTGAATCGACCCATATCGTTTTGTTTAAATGTTCGAGTAAGTCAATAAGGTTGATAGTTAATGATTATAAAAATTGTAAATAATAAGTATATTTGTGCATTCAACGAATTTTGTTTAAGTGTGGTAATTTTAGCTTGTTTGCGAGGCATAAATTCAGACACGTTTCAGGCCTTTTCGTGGTTTGAACAGCAATACTAATGTGTTACTACTAGAAATAGGAATTTTTACTGTTCATATGCAGCGACGAAAGACCATAGCGACTAGTGCGTAACCGCCGACATTTTGCACTCTATGCACTCAAAGAAATACAATGCTGTTTTTAAACAGCATTTATAAAGATAATTTGAAGGTGAGATATAAATTACTTTGGATGTGAGTACCCTACACGTTAGCAGATTTAAACAATAAGTGTTACTATACAGCGATACAACACAAAAAGTAGCTCATGCAATTGTATGCTAGACCTGTTTAGTGCAAAAACTGTACTTTTACGCTGTTTTACCATTACGTTCAGGGCCTGCGAGGGTTTCTTGGACCACGTGGTCGGCCTGGACCAATCGGAGCACCTGTAAGTTTTAGCCAATCAAATTTCAAAATGAGCTATGCTTATGATGTGCATGATGGCAGTTTTGTATAATATAAAGTAAAAAATAATTCAAAGGGTCATGCATGTTATTGAAAATTATATGATTAGAGACAACTGTTTTACATGATTTAAAGATTCATAGAGATTTCCCATTAAATAAGTTACTTTGTAATGTTCATTTTCTATCGTACCACACATTAAAATCCAATGTTTAGCGACCTTATTTGTTATGTTAGGCGTTTTCCCTAATCCAAAAGAAAAGTGTCGATTTGAATAAACATTATGCTAGTCAGTATGATTGTGTTTTGCATATCACTGGCTATATGTTTAGGGCATTCCTGGCTCGGAAGGATCACAGGGACCCAAGGGCAACGCTGGCGCGGTTGGATCACCGGGCGCGCCCGGACAGGCAGGAGCCCCAGGACCGATTGTAAGCACTTACGAACGCAAAACTGTGATTTATACTTGTGCGGAAAATTTCTTCCAAGATGAGAGTTTGCAGTCCGCAATGACTAATCAGAGACGATACTTTCCGCTTTTATGAAAAATTTTCATTTGCAAATTATCACATCTCAAAGCGGAAAGTAGTATCCCAGATAAGCCTGTGCGGATTGCATTGGCTTAGCTTGGGTTCACTTTACGCACATGCATTAATTCCTGTTTTCGCAAAACGAGGCTAAAATTTTGGTAGAGCTGAACTTTTAATCCGAGGATCGCTAGTTAGATCGCTAGTTAGATCCCCGGATCGCTCACATACTTCGTTTGGGGATTTCCCTGATTTTATTTCAAATGGCATTCTCCCGCTACCCCTCATTCAAGTATGGCAGTTATCATTTACTTGTATAAGTAAGTACAATTATTGCTGGTTAACTCGCGTAACTAGGAAAAATAGAATTGGTTGTCTGATCGTTTTTTATTTGTGTCTTGTTCTGAGAAAATTGGGCTTAATGCATGTGCGTAAAGTGTCGTCCCAGATTAGCCTGTGCAGTCTACACAGGCTAATCAGGGACGACACTTTCCGCTTTTATGGTATTTTTAGTGTCAAGGAAGTCCCTCCTTGCCGAAAATCAAGTTTAGAGGGAAAGTGTCGTCCCTGATTAGCCGTTGCGGACTGCACAGGCTAATCTGGGATGACACTTCACGCACATGCATTATGTCCAGTTTTCTCAGAACGCGGCTCATTTGACTAAATGAGGTTTTTAATTTTGTACTTCGGTAACGAAATTTACCAAGTTAGCCTACCGAAGATGCTTCGTGAACCTGACACCGGGGACCTGACAGGGCCATAGCGATTACCACACATAACAAAACTATCACGTGATGAGAAATATGCATAAGTAGTTTAGAAATATGCGTGCATGACGATCAATTACCGGCACTCCTTTTCTACGCATATACTGGTTCTTCCATAGTACTTAAATACATCCGTTGCAAAATACTTTGACTGATGTAAAATCTTGGATGCTTTATATGACTTTAACGTCAGTGATAAAATTTACATACATATACCCAGCGTTTTTCGAAACCCGCTCAAGTGTATATATATTAGTGTTATACTATATACATTTGAATCTTTTATGACAGGGCTCCCCCGGACCCCCGGGTACGCTTGGACCGCAAGGTATACCCGGCGCCCAGGGAAAACCTGGCCTTCCAGGTCTTCCGGGACCCATAGGACCACCGGTAAGTCTCGTGACGTGTGAAAGTCAAAATCACTACTAGTATATGACTATATGACTTGAAATGTGATTGACGGGCTTGTTGCGTTGCAATGAATAGGCATATGTATAAAAATGCTATCTTCGTAAAAAGCCAACATGCCAAGTTTATGTTTAATGATGAAAACGCTGTGGATTAAACATGATGGTTAGAGGCTTGAAGATTGTTACTCACACGTACACTGATGCCGTACTTATATAGTGTGTCAACATGTCGTGGTATAAGCGGGTATTCTACCTTTGATTTGCAATATGTTAAAACATAATCTCAATAGCGTTCATCCGTTGTTTAACACTGTTGCGCGTTGTTGATCTCGACGTATTCACTACCCCTAGGGAACAGACGGGCAGAAAGGAGGACCAGGGCCTAAGGGCGACTTTGGCCCCATGGGAACACAGGGCATCGTCGGATATCCAGGGCCCAGAGGCGCTAAGGTAACCATGGTTTGAAAGGGACATATCCACTTATTTTTATATTTATATAAATCGAGATTTTTGTGTCTCGTCAATACATAATATTGAAATAATTCTTCGGTAACGATGTATTTACAAAAACCTGAAATAAGAACTAACCATAAGACATTTATAATCATTTCAAAAATGTTTGAAAACAGATGTACACATGTTTTATATACTTTCTCATCACAATATTCGACATTTTTAAGTTGTAACAACATTTTTAATATGTAAATATTAAAGTCTAAAAGATGTCTTTAAAACCTGTTCATTCCACAGAGGCTTGCTTATCAGGGACGACACTTTACAAGGGACGACACTTTACAAAGGACGACACTTTACGCCTAAACTGGATTTTCGTTTAGCAGAGACAGTCTTAAACACAAAAAATCCGTTAAAGCGGAAAGAGTCGTTCCTGATTAGCAATCTGGGATGACACTTTACGCATATGCATTAAGCCCGTTTTCCAACAGCATGTCTCATGTTTATTTTGCAAAACGAATTATACACATTTTAGGGCGACGGAGGTCCAACCGGTCCTATTGGAGAAAAGGGTCTTCAGGTATGATGGCATTGTGAAAAATAGAGTTATTGCTAACAGTTTAAATGGTAGGTAATAGTTGTACATAAATGTCTTATGATATATTATAATGAATATAATGAAATATATCAAATGGAGGATGGAAAGATTTTGCTTGAATAGGCTTTTGTAAGGAACGAGCTTATAACTTATACTGTCGGAAACAGTGGCAGTAAAATACGGAGGTAAAACTTGGGAGGGTGGGGTGGGGTGGGGGTTGGCTCAAGTGGGATGATGGAAATAGAATATTTTTTCTGTTAAAAATGTCGGAACCTTGTAAAATGTTAAAAAAAATACAAAATAACAATATCACAAATACATGTAAATGAATTTATTGAAGATACATGAACATTTGCGTTAAATTGCATTTTGATGAATAATGTAATGTTTCTTTGTATGAATTAATTATTAAATACAAGCATTCTAACTTTAACACTTAGAACATTTTTATTGCTTATGAATTGTTCATGAAATTATTTATGAAAGTTTGTAATTGGTTTACAACACGTACATAAAATAATTCTGTACTGTGATATTGCAGGGACCGCCTGGTTTTCCTGGCGACCGCGGTGACCTTGGGGAGAAAGGTGACAGAGGATTCGTAGGGGAGGCCGGACCACCGGGACCAGAAGGAATCGAGGGTGTCAAGGTGCGCGCGCACATACATCTGACTTACTAGTATCCATCTTTCTTACTGAACAGTGTTTAGTTGAAAAGTTTGTCTTCAATATACGACTGTTGAGTTAAGAATTTTGTTCGTTACTACGAAAGACCTGTTCACTTAGATGATTAAGATACAAGTAAAAAATTAATATTAAATGTCAAGTATAATATGATATTTTTCTGTAAAGATTAGACACTAAATCCTTACATTGGCGTGGTTTCATAATAGCGCAATTTCAGCTGTAATATCAATTTTTATGTCTGCACAGGGAGAACGCGGGCCGATCGGAGAAAGTGGGCCCCCAGGACCTCTAGGTGAAAAGGTAACGTCATTAAAAACACCAAACTGAGAATGTGGTTTAACGTACATCACATGGCTTATACAGAAAGATAAGTACTGCATGTTTAAACTTGTTTACTAACTCTTCCAGTGCTGGAACCGAATTTTGAAGGCCTTTGCAAACAGTTTGGATCCAGATGAGACGCCACACAACGTGGCGTCTCATCAGGATCCAAACTGTATCCTATTCTGATAGTATTCTTTGAAAAAAAAATCAAAGAAAATGCTTATTTTAGAAATTCAGCAGACAACATTTTTGCAGACCACAAATTTCCCAGCATGCAAAGGGTTAAATAAATTAAACAAAAGAAGCCTTTGACACTGTTGACGTCACTTCACGTCCTTTGACGTCTCTTCACGTCCTTTGACGTCAAACTATATTTTACGATCTTGTTTGTGTCAATGATGAGTATGTATTTGAAGTGAGTTTCTGTGCTATTTATACATCTCACGAACACTTATACCCACAGGGTCGCATCGGACCCCCAGGGATGCCGGGCTACCCCGGACCCCCGGGCCTGAAGGGAGACATGGGTGGAACGGGTCGACGAGGAAAGCGAGGACTTCAAGGAAAACCGGTAACGTTTCAATGATACTATTTATGCAGTTAATGGTTTCCTATGGTTTATAGTTAAACTTCCAAAATGAATTAGGAAAAGGTGTAAAGCAAAATATTATAAGTTATTGTATTTGGGATTTAATTGTTCAGAAGAAAATTGGCTTTAGTGTGAGTGCTCTCTAATTTATCCTTTTGTTTCTGTAACTGTAATTGTTTCCGTCAATATTTCAGGGCTTACCAGGGAACGTTGGTGACAGAGGCGAGCCTGGACCTCAGGTACGTGACGTCATTGGTAGCCATGACAACCCAGGTGACTGGATTCCGTTTACCATATTGGTTATCGTAATTTGTTTGTAAGAAAATGGATGCCATATCGAAGTTTTTGTAATGGTTCTTCTAGTGCTACTTCTCTTCCTGCTGCATTATTATTATTCTACTACTACTGCTGCTTCAGCGAATGATGATGATAATGATGAGTGTGATGGTGATTGTGATGTATGATTATGATTATGATTATGATTATTATTATTATTATTATTATTATTATTATTATTATTATTTTTATGATGATGATGATGATGATGATGATGATGATGATGATGATGATGATGATGCTGATGATGCTGGTGATACTTACATTATTAATAAAAATAACAAGTTAATATTCGGAACGCATTCACCAGGGTCAACCTGGAGAGCGCGGTAGTCAAGGAATCCCCGGACCGGTGGGTCCCAAGGGAGATAATGGCCCCGCCGGTCCCCCCGGTCCTGCTGGCGAGCAGGGTATTCAAGGGCAACCCGGCATGCAGGGCGCCAGCGGACCAATGGGACCGATTGTAAGAGAATTTATATTTTTCAATATTACATACAGTCCATACACTCGCCAAATGTTATGCAAACCACGGACTTAAAACCAATCTTTAACTGTAAAGAAAACGTGAAATGCTTCCGTTTGCAAAAGTAAGAAATTTTATGATCATCTTTATCTATGTTTAAAATAATTGCCTTTTTCTAATCAAGCATACATGTTTGAATTATTTTTTGCAAGCGTGTCTCTTTGTTTGCAAGAACACTCATCTGTTGTTTCTGTTATCTTTTACAAGGATCCAATTTTTTTTTTATTTTGCGACTTTTATGACTTTTGCTTACTTTGCCAGGGACTTCCCGGAAAAGACGGACTGAGGGGAACCCCGGGAGAGCGCGGTGAGCCGGTACGTATCCTAAACGTTCTACAATTGAGTTCAATCAACCTTATATATGGTAACAAACACAATGCCTGTTAGAATCGACATCAATTTGCGTTGTTTTTTGTATGGAATTCTCAAAACAAAAACTTGTTTAAAACAAATATTTATCAAACCGAGAGCCGAAGTGTTGAATTGACACTTGACTAATTTACGCAGGTTCCGGTGTCGATGTATTACGATTTGTTTGTTGGGCACGATAGCTAGAGCGCGGTGGATTCCGGAGATAGACGATAGCGTGTATTCGAATTCGGAATACTCGGCATTGTCCATTAAAACAACTTAAACATTTTCATGAACGGTTGACAGGTTTGAAACTTTGAATTAATATCATTATTATGCGAGCACACCATATAACGTAAGTTGTTTTAAATTTATGCATTTGTGATATATGTTCATTACCTTTGTGTGTTGATTTATGCCAGAATATAGTTTATGTCGCAAATATTACCGATTAAAGTGAAAAAAAATCGCCATCAGTTGCAACTTCCAGCCTAAGTGTTGAATTGTCAAAAAGCTTGGTATTGCATGATTGCAACAAGTAAGTATCCATTCCCCGAATGAGAGATTTTCGGGGCAGTTCTATTTAAACTCACAGTATTCTATATGTTTTTTTAGTACGTACTGCTATTTTTTTATTTTCATTCTTATTTTTGTCCGTCGTATACTTCTTGTAATTTGTATTTGTCGAAATAGTTACCCGAATTTCTATAAAAAAAGATCGAGCATCAGGCGAAAAAGCGGTTATGCAGAGTTATGTTGTTATTTAATGGTTTGTTTTTTATTTCTTTTTTCACAGGGTCAGCAAGGTGTACAGGGCTCGGAAGGTCCTTCGGGAGTTATGGGCCCTACAGTAAGTGCGAATACGAATATTGCACATTTAGAAATAACGAATATGAATATTGCACATTTATTAGAAATAGCGAATACGAATATTGGACATTTAATAGAAATAGCGAATACGTATACTGCATATTAATTAGCAATCTCTTGCACGACGGTTACATTACATTCACCTCTGTGTTGGGCTCAGAACGGACTATTGTTATGAAAGCGTCTCATTTATGTCATGATCATTCCAAGCGTTCATCATTGAGGTTACAGAATACTAAACAATCTCTTGCACGACGGTTACATTGCATTCACTGCATTAAAGAAAACCATCTCATACCATGATATCTTATATGAGTCTTAATTCATTATTATAAAATTGATATGGTATTTTTATGTTAAGAAACCAACATACATACACACGTCGAAGCAATTCCTAACGTCACTAAAAAAAAAGTATGTTCAATTGTTTACATTTGTGAAGTGCGTGGAATGATTCCATATGCGTAAATGGGCAATAAATTAGTTCCAAAGAGTTGCATTAAAACTCGCAAGTTTTTGCACGATATATCGTACATTTAAAAGTCATATTTCTTAATTTAATGCATGCGATCTTAAATATCCAATCAAATATACGTTGAATGCGTTTGTTGGGTTTTATCTATTTTATGGACAAAATGGAGGGCTGAGCCTTTCGCAGAGTTGTATGTGAGAGCTAGGAACGACAACTCTGCGTGGAGATTGATTAATTAGAAATAACGAATACGAATATAGCAAATTTATTAGAAATAGCAAATACGAATATTGCACATTTATTAGAAATAGCGAATACGAATATTGCACATTTATTAGAAATAGCGAATACGAATATTGCACATTTATTAGAAATAGCGAATGCGAATATAGCACATTTATTAGAAATAGCGAATACGAATATTTCACATTTATTAGAAATAGCGAATACGAATATAGCACATTTATTAGAAATAGCGAATACGAATATAGCGCATTTATTAAAATATTGCGCCTGTTCATTTATATGCCACTCGTCCATTATTAAGATTGTAGGTATTGTTTTCAACTGATTTAAACCAATTCTATTGTAACGATAAGGTTAACATTTACAATTAAGAGCGAGAAAACTATGAGTGATGTAAAGGTTTCTAATGAAGAGGCAGATATTGTTAATAATATACCTTTAAATATGTAAACATCTTCATTGTTTAGTTAGTTAGAAAAAGAATCAATCGGCCTCTTATCGCATGACTTTAATTTTTGTTCTCAGGTCATTTGAGAGTATAATAAATTCACATTGCATAGTTTATCTGGATTGTTTCACAGCAAAGTGTCAAGCAATAGCTACTTTGCTGAAATAACCATGGCAAAACATTAGCACGTTGGTTTTTTCTACCTAGCTAAGTGCCTTTCATGTCTGTATAATTTAATTATGGTAGTTCCGCCATTCTCATTCCATTTATATAGCTTGACAGTGCATAGCGGCATCATTGAGGGCCCAGTTGTTCCAAAATTTGATCGTTTGTGAAACATGCTAAATTTTAATAATGGTTATTTCTCAAACGCACTTGTATTTGACGATAATTGGTATATTAACTACACAATATTAACTAATGCAGATTTGACCTCAATGGCGAAGTTACTGTAAATAAAACATTAGTATTTAAATTTTGCTCATGGTTAAGTTCATCGACGATTGAAATTTTAGACAACAGTGCCCAATTTTAAAGATATGATTGGTTTACTTTTATTCTTTTTATATTTCAGGGTCCACCCGGCGATCCGGGCCCGCCAGGAGACAGGGGCCAGCCAGGTGTACAGGTATGTAAGACTCCTTCAAGGGACATAATACCCGTTATGTATGATCCCTTAAAGGGACACGTACGAAATGGGTTGAGGATGCTAAAGGATCCCATGTAAACTTATTGTAGTGGTCATGAGTAGGACCGCATGTTTTGAGTTTGAAGAGACGACATAATCATATTTTAACAACCCACATTGTTTTCATCAAAATGAGAAGAAGGATATAAAGCGCTGTAAGTTTGAAGCCATGACGTAATTTGAATACTTAGAGCATAAATAATGAGAATGTACGATAATTTTTCTCCATCCATGTGTTCAATATAATCATGGCTTACTGCCTAATGTTACTTTGGCAACGTTTTATCGGTGAACGTTACGTTAAAGATACGTTGATATTAATTATCTCATTTCACTTGCAGGGTCTCCCAGGTGATACAGGACTTCCAGGACAGAGCGGTAACCAAGGAGAAAGGGTAAGCTACTTCAATGAATCTAAACTAATATAGGGGGAAAGGGGATCTAAAATAATCAAGGGGCTAAGTGTCTTGATTTGCATTTAAACGCATGTATGTAGAGCGGTTGTTATTTTGTTCCTGCGGTTAAAATCACTACCAATTTATTATGGTTTTGATTGACGTGATAGTTCTCGGATTAAAATAATCCCCACTATTTCGTAGTTTTAATTTAAAAAATTATTCTGTGAATATAATAACTACCAGAGTTTTGTGGATTTATTCAAATGAAGTACGTGATTATAATATACACTGATAATTTCAGGATATAAATTACGTGCTATTTTGATGTACGTGATTATTTTGTTATTATAAACCGATCTATTGTTCATAAATGTAGGATAGTACTAGATCTTAATTGAAACTTTTTTTTGTTCTTATTACCATAACTTTTGTTGTTGTTTTTCCCCCATTTTTTTCAAATTTTATTTGTATTGTTATATTATAATAAAACCGAACACGTTTGTTAAAGTTTTAGATCTACTCAAAGGATTTCGTTTTTTTTTCAATCTCGCCTGCTAAGACGTTATACTTATATTTCTCTTCGTATATATTCGGCATATACATTTAGCCCATATTTGTTATACAACAACAGGGCACACAAGGTCTCCCCGGCCCAGACGGACCCCCGGGCCCGCCCGGCCCCCAGGGATTCACAGGTGACAGGGGATACCCAGGACCACCAGTACGAAACCAGTTACTTAAAATAATCATATCTAGACCCATTTAAAACTTTCTTATCGGCATAAAATCCATGTGTGCAATGTATAATTGTCGATTCATTTTCATATTGAATGGTTTATATACGTTCTGCTTCTGATTTGTATTTTGCTATGAGAACAAAATGTTTGCGCACCATTCACTAAACATGGCGATGAAATGTTAAATTTGACTTTTCGAACGTAACCTCTAAGATCAAAATAAGACTCGTATTCATAACAGAAATATTGTAACAATACCGTTTGTTTAGCAGCTGTTTACAATATCATAAAAATGATATGAATTTAGAAATCGATACTTTGGCTCTTTGTGAATAGACAACTATGCTCGTAACATGGTAAAATATCTGATAAACCAGTTAGACAAACATTCATATAAGCGGGTTGCTCGGAAAAATGATTAATTTGCGTCCAACTATTATTATATATTTTTTTATTTTATACAAGTATTATTACATTATCTTTGCTATTTGACAGGGTCGTGACGGAGTTCCAGGCTCGGAGGGACCCATGGGACCACCAGGACCTCAGGTGAGAACCGGAAGTCAAGTTGTCGCCCTTACCGGTTAAGGAAGTATCAATACATAGAGCTATTTCTGTGTGTCGGCCTTAACGGCTAGGGAGCTATCAATATTTCCGTATATTTGATACTTTCTCAGGATGGATGTGGAGTAGTCGCCAATCGTCTGTTGATCCACGATCGCTATTGTTGGATGTTGCCATTATCGATTTTGTTGGATATGCCATTATCAACTATGTCGGATATATCGTCGCGCTTGTCGGATAGTTATCGTTATTTTCGGAAATATCATCTCGAGTGTCGGTTACATAATTATCGACTTGGACGTACATACCATTATCACTTTTGTCAGATAAGCCTGTCTGATTTGACGTTTTTTGTGTCGCAAATACCGTTATCTCTATTTTCGGATCTGCCAGTATGAGTATTGCCGGATGTAACATTATTGTTTATTGTCTGATAAGCCATTTTCATCATGTTTGAAGGTTGTTCTATTATCAATTTTGTCGAAAAGCCACAGTTACTTTCTTCAGATAACCAGATTCACTTTAATTAAATACATCATTTAAACAATTGTCGTACGAACCATTATCGTTCTTGTATGATTAAGCATAATCAATATGGTCCGTTATACCATTATCATTTTCCGCCGATATGTCAATGCTTTTATTGTCGTATAAGTCGTTTAGGCTTCTTTGGATAATTTATTATGTCATTATCGTTAATTGCAGTTGTCAAATTATTATTATGAACGGAGTAGTTTAATGGGATATAAAACACAGAGCTAATGCTTTTGTCGGATACACATTTTGTTAAGTTGTCGGAGCGGTCTTAAAGGTTAATGTCAGATGACTTATTATTATTTAATTCGCCGGAAAAGTACTCAGTGTCATAGTCACTTTGATCAGAAAGTCCTATTGGTCGTCATCGTTAGATGCAGATACAAATCACATTCCCCCTCTGTTGCAGGGTGAGAAAGGCAACGCAGGGATGCCAGGGGAGGCCGGTCCGCCAGGTCCCATGGTAAGAGCTTTCCTACGATCTCATTGTATCAGATACTGTAATATTTCTCGTAAAAATAGTATCCTTATCTTGTTCTTCGGCATCATCATTATCATAATAATGGTCAACATAATTATAAATATCGTCATCATCATCATAATTTTCATCTAAAATATTATTTTAATAAAACATCATCATCATCATCATCATAATCATCATCATCATCATCATCATCGTCATCATCATCATCATCATCATCATCGTCATCGTCATCGTCGTCGTCTTCGACGTGGTAGCTACCATAAAAAACAAAAAAAAACAGCATTACCATAATCTAGATGTTGCAAGTTATATAAGTGTTAAATAATCCATCATCTATGTTCACATTCCAGGGACCCCAAGGACCTGTCGGAAATGAAGGACAGCGCGGCTCCAAGGGAGATATGGTGAGCGAGATTATTGTGTAACCTTATATATTGAAAGATGATTTACTCATATATTATATTTGAAACATATTAAAGAATAATAATAATAATAATAATTATTATTATTATTATTATTATTATTATTATAATAATAATTACAATAAGGATGATAATGATGATAATAATAATAATAATAATAATAATAATAATAATAATAATAATGATAATAAGTATTATTATAAGTATATTATTGATAACCAATGTTCATAAGAAAGCGTTAAGTATTAGTTGTAGTTCAAGTTTCATAACTTCTTTTACAGCCAAATATTGACGAAAGTACATTTTTCAGGGTATCGAAGGACTTCCAGGAGACGACGGACCGCCAGGACCTGATGGACCCAGGGTATTGGGAATTTTTACCTCTTAAGAAACCTAAATATATAACTATATATTTATGTTTGTGACCAGTTTTTATTAATGCATTCGACTATTGGAAATTTAATGTATGCATGCTTCTATTAATTAATAATTGTATGAGTATTTGCAAATAGTATAGAGTTGTCTATCGTTTTTTTGTGTTTGTTTTATTGTTATTTACTATACTTAAAAGTTCTATACATAATATATAGATGTAAATTATTTTCATGGAAATGGTACCTTACGCCTCTGTATTCAAGGGACACCAAGGACCACCAGGACCCGCCGGACCCCCGGGCCAGGATGGCGACAAGGTCAGTAGAGACACACCCCTCTCACAGCAGTATTTTAAATTGACACTCCTGCTTTAATCTAACTAGGATATTTCATCGTAATAAAGACAAATGTCACACTAACTAATATACTTCACCTTAATAAAAACAACTATTAAACTAACTAGGATATTTCACCTCAAATAAGAAACTTATCAAACTTACAAGGATATTAAACCTTAATGATAAAACATATTAAACTAACTAGAATATTTCACCTAAGAAACACACAACTAACTAGGATACTTAATATGAATAAAGAACCGTATGTGTATTTCATTTACGCATGAATTGCATTTATCTAGAAGCAAAATTATTGACAGAATCGCTAACTTGCGATGCCAATTTTTTTTTCTCGATACGAGGTTCGAGTAGGAATCGCCCTGACGCCCCCAGAAGAACTCATTTCTGAGTGTGCAAGCTTTGCCCAACTTGGTTATAATTCTCGTACTCAACCATCTTAAACTAAAGTATAAGGAATATCGAAACGGATTTAAAACTTGTGGAAATATGGAGCAAAATCGGCATATGTATATCTGTTGAGATTTCAAAGTTTTCCAGGTTTATGGAAAGTATCGCATGAACGAAGTATATTTAACCGCACATTGTTTCTGTTGTTAGATGTCCGATCTATATTATTTTTGTGCACAGTGGAAGTATTTATCACACTAATTGGTTCTATTTTCAGGGTGATATTGGATTGCCAGGTGACGTAGGACCCAAGGGTGACTACGGACCAATGGTGAGTGTCAAACTAACACGTCACGCCAGGGCATTCAAGCGTTAACCAGGCACTTTATTCAAATTACAATAAGATTTTGTCCATAAGTTATCAGATATGTATTGTGAAAGCATCATACACATCAAAATGAAAGTCATGCACTATTTTGTACAATAAAATCAGTTAAAATGGCCTTGCTTAACTATTAAAGTAAACATTACGATAAACATTATCATAAACGTTAGAACAATTACAACCCGTTTAATGAGTATTCAAAGATAATAATTAAATTAGCACGTTTAATATTATACGGTTTTTCATGTTGTATATTGATGTTGTATTTACCTTATAGAGTTGCATATGTATACATTTCTCTATTTCCCCGTGTTTCATGTTAATTTACAATGAGACCTCTTTTACAGTTAATTTAGTTTGTGATCTAGTGTTTCCATTAAGTTGACTATGACTTCATGTTTTTCATTTAGTTGAATATGTAACCTTGTGTTTACACTAAGTTGACTACGTTACCTCGTGCTTTCACGATATAGACTATCCGACCGGGTGTTTCCACTTCTAAAGTTGACTGTGTGACCTCGTGTTTCTATTTAGTTAACTGAGTTGCCTGGTGTTTCCGATTAGTTGACTATGACCTCGAGTTTCCACTTAATTGACTCTGTGACCTCGTGTTTCCACTTTGTTGACTATGACTTCGTTTTTCCACTTAGTTGACTATGCGACTTCGTGTTTTCCTGTAAGTTGACCGTGCGACCTCATGTTTCCACTTAGTTTATTGAGTAAACTCGTGTGTCCACTAAGTAAACTATGTTACCCCGTCTTTCCGCTTAATTGACTGTTTGACCTCGTGTTTCCCCTTAGTTGACTTTTTCGCTTTATGGTCCACTTAGGTGCCTCGTATTTCCAATTACTTGACTATGACCTCGTTTTTCCAATTAATTCATTGTGTGACTTGTGTCTCAAATTTATTGACTATTTGGTCACGTATTTCAAGTTAATTGACTAAGTTACCTCATGTTTCAAGTAAATGGTCATTTCACCTCGACTAGCAAGTTAAGATAATCAAATGATCTTGTGTTTCATTTTAAATAACGAAACGAACGATGTTTCATTTTAAATAACCAACAGTTCAACTGATATCATGTCTCAAGTTAAATAATCACACGACTTCGTTGTTCGGGTTAAGCCACATATTTGCAACTTGTCTCAAGTTTATTGACCATGTTACGTTGTATATAGATCTGAATGAAACTTAGTCCTTGTGTTTCCTATTATCTGGCTTTTCTTGTTTCCCACCATGTCATCTCCTTCATGTATAGCTGTATGTTGTCCTGTTTCTTTCACCAGGGACCCCCGGGACCGATGGGGCCACCAGGCTTGCAGGGCCCACCAGGACCGAATGTAAGCACGTAGGAATTATATTTGTCGTTTTTTCGCATGTATGAATCAGATGTAAATTATCGTAGTGTTTTCACTATAGTATTGAAGTACTGTTTTCACTATAATATTGAAGTACTGTTTAACGTTTCATTAGTGCAAGCTGAATTAATTGTGTTAATTAAACGTTTACTTGTAAAATCATAAATTAATAATACCTATAGAAGTATCTTGTATACTTCCTTGCTCTTGGAAAACGGGGTTAAATGAAAGTGCGTGAAGTGCGTCGTCCAAGATTAGACAGTGCAGTCCGCCCAGTCTAATCGGTGACGACACTTTCCGCCCAAACTGGATTTTCGCTCTCAAAAGACTTTCTGTACACGCGATATACCATAAAAGCGGAAATTTGCGTCCCTTATTAGCATGTGCGGACTGCACAGGCTAATCTGAGACAACAAATTACGCACTTGCATTAAACCATGTTTTCCATAAACAAGAACGAGGCTCATATGAACTTCATTCACTTTGCGGACTACTATGGTCACTGGTACTGGAAGTTTGTTTACTGATACCGGAAGTTTGAATTTATGATATCTGAAGTTTGTATTTCTTATACCGAAAGTTTGTATTTCTGATACCTGAAGTTCGTATTGCAGGGCCATCCAGGGGAGCCGGGTATTCAAGGTGAACAGGGACCCCCGGGAGGCAAGGTAAGGTGTCCATGTTTGGAATGAGTCTGAAGTCGCTTATTGTTTGGAAGGAGTTGTTCATTTACAATGATAAGGCCCCATTATAAAACAATGGGGCCCCATTACAATTTTAAGTCGTTTATTTACAATGATAAAGACCCATTATAAAGGTTAGGTGTCCGGTGCGCTCACTTCACTCTTCTTGTGAGTAGGAGCTATAGTATTGTGCCTTACTAATTAACAAGTACATTTGTTCGACACAACTACATGTGTATGGTACAAATACAATTATATGACACATCTATATTTGTATGACACAGTCATAACACAATTACATTTACATGACACTACTACGTTTGTATGACACAATTACATTCGTTTAGTACGATTCACGTTTATGACACACATACATTTGTTTGACACGCTTCATTTGAATAGATAAACTAAATGTGTATAGTACAACTACATGTGTGTGATACAATTACAAAACAACTACATGCATATGACATTACTACAGCTACATGTGTAAAGCACAGCAATGTGTTCATAGTGCAACTACATTTTAATGGTACAACTATATATGTATAACACAGCTAAATTGTATATCTTAGAGACATATGTATGATTCAAATACACTACAACTAAATTATATTACACAACTACAATACAATATGATTTGTATTACACAACTATTTTGTAACATTTCTATGATCTTGAAGGGGTCGGAAGGACAGCGAGGCCTCCAAGGGAATGCCGGAAACCCAGGGTTGCAAGGATCGCCTGGCGAAACTGGACCTAAGGGAGAGGTTGGAGACGCCGGAATCATTGGACCACCTGGAAGTCCCGGCCCTCAGGGACCGCCCGGACCCACCGGTGCCGCTGGAAGTATGGGAATGCCCGGAAGTCCCGGACCGGAAGGCCGACAAGGGGCTAAGGGTGACTCGGGTGATATTGGAGCGCCTGGCAACCCCGGTGCAAAAGGTTTTGATGTAAGCTGGTCTTTTTATTTGCAAATTATATTTTTGGAAGGGTAAATGTTTATACAGTGTTGGCAGCAAGTAGATTGTACATCGTTATTATTGTTATTTCAAAACAAGGGACGTAATTAATGTAAAATTTTAGTAGTAGTAGTAGTAGTAGTAGTAGTAGTAGTAGTAGTAGTAGTAGTAGTAGTAGAATTAGTAGCTGTAGAATTAGAAGTAGTAGTAGTAGTAGTAGTAGTAGTAGTAGTAGTAGTAGTAGTAGTAGTAGTAGTAGTAGTAGAAGTAGTAGTAGTAGTAGTAGTAGTAGTAGTAGTAGTAGTAGAAGTAGAAGTAGTAGTATTAGTAGTAGTAGTAGTAGTAGTAGTAGTAGTAGTAGTATGTGTAGTAGTAGAAGAAGTAGTAATAGTGGTAGTAGTAGTAGTAGTAGTAGTAGTAGTAGTAGTAGTAGTAGTAGTAGTAGTAGTAGTAGTAGTAGTAGTAGTAGTAGTAGTAGTAGTAGTAATAGTAGTTGTATAATGATGATGATGATGATGATGGTGATGGTGATGATGATGATGATGATGATGATGATGATGATGATGATGTTCTTTTTCTTCTTCTTATTATTATTATTATTAGCGTCTTTTTTGTGTTACGCGTTACTCAAAAAGAAATTGTGCAAAAGTTATAGGAATAACTAAGTGGTAAAGGGTTAAATACGTATTATTATGTTATTATTATTATTATTTTTATCAAATTCCAGGGCCCACCCGGCCCCCCTGGTGCCACAGGGGAGGAGGGAAGACAGGGTCTCCAAGGTGACCCCGGACCTAGAGGGCCCCCTGGGCTTGACGGACCCAAGGGACATCAGGTACACGGGATATTGAGTATAAGCAACTTAAGAGCTTTATAGAACAAAACAAAAATAAAACATAACGCATCATATTGATAAACTATTTAAGGGTATTAGAATGATGAAGTGTATACTAGTAAATTACGTGTATATGGATAGTTAGTATGTATATTTAGGCTCGTGCATTTTTGTTTTCTAAACCTCGCATGATAAACCTGATCTATAATCAACACGATTGTATAGAAAAAGGTCAATTAATCCATGGTTCGACTTCCAAATGATAACTGAATCCATAACCTCACTTAGGTCGTCTCTGTGTAATTAACAAGTACTGTCCTATCACAATATTGTCAACTAATGACTATACATTAACTGTTTTGTTACAATATATAGGTACTTCATGAGCTTAAAATATTTGTTTTAACAATGATAGGTTCCATACACGTATCATTCAAATAAGAGCTCAATGTATAGTATAATTCAATTCACAAATAATTACACGGAATTTTTGTTCAACATGTATTAACAGCTAACTCATTGTAACTGTTCTTTTTTCCCCAGGGTGAGATGGGACCCCCGGGCAACCCTGGCGTCCCTGGCGAGTCTGGACCTAAGGTTAGCGCCGCGGTATTCAATGTATTTCTGGCTCTGAAAAATATTGTTAACATTCGACAACCCTTTCGTGTACATGTGTAATATAGATCATGTATTGTTGATAGTTGAAAGGGTAACGCACAATTTGCATTTATAAACTTTGCTGCCTTTCGGTGTCTGTGGGGGAGGGCTGGGAGGAAAAGCCTTACAGGTTGACATCGCCTTGAAATGTAAAGGCCAAACAAAATTCATGTAATGATGTCTGTTTTTCACAACTAAAATGCCGACAAAAAATGCTGACTTAGTTCTGAAAGTTATGTTGTTCTATGGGCCATTTTCAGTTACCAATAATTTTTAAATCATTATCTTACAGTGTCTCATTAATTGTAAAAGTAGTTAAACGACACATACAGAAGCTAAGGGTATATTTCACATTATTTTTCCACCCATCTTGATGAGTTATCAGAACTATTTTTCATCTACTTCATAAAATAATAAGTAACACAATATAAATCGCCTACCGGTTCACCACCGGTTCGTCCGTCAGTCCATCCGAATCCTGAATCATGCGATAACTGTAATTTTGCGATTCTAAATATTTAGGGAGAAGCCGGTTTGGATGGCAACGAAGGGAAACAAGGACCGCCAGGACCAATTGTGAGTAAAGTAGTTCTAAATGCGAGCATATTAGCTGCTGCGGTATTTAAATATTATATCAATTTATTTAGATTTTTGGGGGTATTTTGTTCAACATGAGCAGTCGTTACATATTTTCTGACTGACGCATAGTTATTCAGATTTTATTACCGTATTAATGTTCCTATTACAGAAAAACACCAGACTGTTAACTATGCAGTCATATCATATAAGCCAACACAATACATGCACTTATTTATTTATACAAGATAAGTATTGATGCAAAGCATCAAAGGGCGTCGGGAATTTCAGTGTAAAAGGCACTCAATGAAGTTACATGGAACGATTTTTTTCTACTGTAAATATTAATATATTGGCCGATTATTTAAAACAAAAATAGAAAAAGATACTGGTATAACCATTTTCTATGATTTTGTGTTATAACCCCCAAATAACCATTATCTATGATGTTGTGTTGTAACCCCCAAATATTCCATAGTTCATTTTATTAACATTGGTTTCCTTTTTTTTACTGGCATCCGTGTGCAATTTTCATTAATGGAACAGAACTGTGTAGGTTTTAAAAATCTGTTTCATCTCACAAAATGCGCATTGAAAGTGTCACCTAAAAAGTCCATACCAAAGGGTCCATACCACCTGGATAGTAATACGTGTCGCGCGAAGCGCGCTAATTAAACGAACGGAAAAAGTGTCACCAAATGCGCATTGACAGTGTCACCTAAAAAAGTCCATACCAAAGGGTACATACCATCTGGATAGTAATACGTGTCGCGCTTCGCCCTCTATATGTGGTTCTTAAAAAAAAATTCCGAGGAGTGCTTGACTCTAGGGAAACGGGTTGCTGGGACACAGCTCCATCTTGATAAGCGGCTGCTTCCTTTATCACAACTCATTGCTTCGCGCTCTATATGTGGTCGGGATAGTACTTAGGGCCTATGATCGACAACCATAAACAGCAACAAAAATACATGCATAATAGATGTGTTGTTTGCATTAATTTGTTAATATAAAAACCGTGTATTTTTTATAAGATATTTAAGTGATGTAAGAAATTTTAATTAACGTTGTCACCATGCGGCATCCATTAATTTTAATAAAAATGTACTGTAAAAGTTTTAACGTGTTTACGAACACCCCCCACCCTCTCACACATATATTTCATGGGCATAATAAAAACAAAAAATGGTTACAATAAAACAGCATTTTTATTTAAACTAAAATGTCTACATCAAAACAAAAAGTTAACATAGAACACAAATAAAATAATTTGATTCTACATGGGCTCGAACCTTGGACCTCTCACATGTGAAGCGAGCGTGTTACCACTACACTACGGAACCGCTTGAAAAATCACCTTCTAACTAAGATATGTGGCTGGGAACGAGATTTTGACCCAACTGGCCAAAAAAAGACTTTTTTAGTAAGGCATATATTATGAAAGTGCTACATCTGACAAATCAAAATCTTAAATTTGAGCATCCAATTCCTAACAAGAGGCCCATGAGGGCCTGAATCGCTCTACTGCTATGAACACTGTGCAAGTTTGGAAATAATAAGATGGAAACTGTGTACTTAAACGTGCAAACAAGGAGTATTTTCTCAACTTCAAGGGGAAATTGTTGTGTACTTATTTCTCCGATACTGCTCATATTCAATAGGGTTCAAGTCCTCATTAATATAAAGACACTTTGCAAATTTGGAAATAATCGGATGAAAACTGTGGAATTAATTGCGTAACCAAGCGAGATTTCAAAATTTTCTCATATTCAAGGGAAGGTCATTCTGGACTTATTGCTTCGATATTGCTCTTTTTAAACAAGGGCTGTTTTGGGAAAGCAATTATTTTTTTTTAGAAAGAAGTGTCTAATGCGTATTTTATCGCAATTTTATTTCAATTACATGTTACAAAGCATTATATGATTTTGTTCTTTTAATTTGAATGATTATAAGAGTTATGTTAAATTTAGTATTTCCCTAATCAGTGGACTTTTCGTGTGGAAAAAAAGGCTAATGAATTTATGTTCCCAATTTCATGAAAATGCCGATATAATTCCCAATTCCAAAGCCATGGGCTATCTTCCCAAAAATTGGGAAAAAAACCCTGATGTTCTAAATAAAAAAAATACAAATAATAAAAGTATAATGCTTATTAATTACTTTATCATACATGTATTAATTGTTGTCACCATAGTGTTGACGAAAAGGATGAACTTTGCTGGTTACATGCTAATCTCTTCCTTGGCATGACTGCTTTATCAAAAGCATAAACTTTTGTCCATCCTGTAACATAATACATATTTCTTTAAATACATAATTTTTTCATTTTTTAACAAAACATCCTTTGCATAAGATAATCTTTTTTTATTACACAGAAAAAACTGTTTAAAATCTTAACACATATAAGGTAAAAAATGCAGTTTGTAAGTCTTCTTTTACTTCCAATCCAGCACTCCTCCTGACTAGAAGATGTGCCGGCCCTTATTATCAAATAGAATGAATAACACAATACATTGCTGTCACATTGATTGTGTAGTAACTTCGAATAAAATTGTTATTGCTTACATGCTATTGTGTGATTGCACAAAGTTTTGCAAAGGAATTTTGAATGTTTATTTTACAACCCTATCCAGTTCACTTTATCTTAAACGTACATACAGTGATAGAATAATACCTAAAGGGTAATATATGGACACGACTTTTAAACGACATGTCATTACTTTCATAATAGAAAAGTTCAACAACAAATTTTAAATTGACTCATTGAGAAGTGTTTTAGATTTTGAAAATTTTCTGGTAAAACACACAAACTTGACATAGCAATATCGTCTAAAATCTTCATTGTGACACCCACAAGTCCACAACGGCTCATACACACACCGTGATTGATGGAAGAGATTCAGTTTACCAACAAATTTGCAATTTGTTGAAGAAAAACAACTCAAAAAGTAAGAAAAACTCACCTTTAAAAAAGCAGGAAGTTTATCAGAAATTTTGAGAAAATGAACAATGTCGAACTGTGCCCTACTGTATGGATTCAATGTATAAGCTGAGGTTAATTTAAACCATAGAAAAACCATAAGAAAATACGAAACAGTATTGTTCCATAAACTTAATTACCATGGTTTAGGTTATTCTTCAAAATTAAACTATTTTTTTTTATCTCAAGAAGTGTGTTGACAAAGAACGCGAAACGGTTATCACAAGTTAAAGTCATTATGGAAACGACGTCAGCGCCAAATGGGTCAAAATCTCATTCCCAGCCAATAAGTGCCTGTAGTGTAACGGTTATTAATAAAGCAATAAGCCATGTAATCGCTGTCGTCTTGTAAAATTGAAAAAAATACGCGTTAACCAAAACTCGAACAGCAAAAGTCTGCGCTTTTGTTAGGAAAACGACAAAATAAATATATTCTGATTATGTTTTGTTTTTATACAAAACCAGAAAGTTTCGCGTATTTGCCTAGTCCCTGTGATCTTTCCCCTGTGATCAGTTGTGGATCAGTTATTAATTAAAACAATTTACTTTGCATTATTGGCAATAAATGTTGTAATAAATGTAATAGGCACAAATGCAGTTATTATTTTACACTAATTTACGCAAAATAATCACCACTATGCAAGATATTCTTAAAACAAAGATATATACATTGATCCGTAAAATAACTTCTCCTCCCATAAGCGAAAAAAAATGCATTACATAGTAGTCGCCGCACTCCAGTGCGACGCCAACAATTAAATAAGTAAAGCTACTCAGCCATAAGAGCATCTTTGTATCAATGGAACACCAACGGCTTTGTAAACGTCTATTTATGAATAAATTTCCTAAAATAAAATACTATATAATATATCGTATGTGTTTATAATTGCCTGATACCATTATCCCAACAGAGGAAGGCAATAATTATTATCCTTATCGATGGCACGCAAACAAATACGCTAATTGCCTACTGATGATATAAGTAATAACTGCGTAAAACGTAATCGATGTTAGTATTACTAATAACTCTTCTAAAATTATTATATTTTGTTGAGTTTTCTTCACATTAAAAACTCGCAAACCTATTGACATAAAAAGCTTTCTTGTTGAATTTTTTGTTCCATAAATGAATTACTTAGCGTAAAATACATTTTCCTTTAGGGACCCGTCGGAATCCCCGGTGACCCGGGTCTTCCGGGCTCTAACGGAAAGCAGGGATCAGAGGGAATGCCCGGAATCCAGGGTCCGGCGGGAGAACAAGGGATCAAGGGCGACACGGGACCTCCGGGGCCGCTCGGACAGAGGGGACCGCCCGGACCATCGGTAGGCTGTTGTTCTATGCATATTGCGCATTGTGCTTGGAACTTGTTCCTTCATAAATGTCGGGAAAATATTATTGACTCCATCGTTTTGCCCTATGTATATTGCGCATTGTGCTTGGAACTGGCTCCTTTATAAATATCGGGGAAATATTATTGACTCCATCTTGTTGCTCTATGTATATTGCGCATTGTGCTTGGAACTGGTTCCTTTATAAATGTCGGGAACATATTGACTTCATCTTATTGTTCTATGTACAAAATGAACGGGTGCAAAAACTGGGAATTGTTTAAAGTTCGCTAATTTTATATTGACTATCGAAACTGTTGAAGAATTTAAAACAAGTTTATGTTTGTAATCATAAATAAAAACCATTTGTAATACATTGCTAATTGCATATGTTGGTAATTTTAAATATAATGTATATGATGTAACCAATTCAAATGCACTATTAATTTAATAAGTTGGATATGTTAATATTCTGTATATGATACAACCGTTTATAATTCAATAATTTTGATATATTAATATAACGTATATGATTGAGTCATACTTTTCCCCCACTTTTCTGTACAACTTGATATATTATGTTATTTAAGTATGTGTCGTTCACATGCAAACATTCCAAAGGACGGTCAACTCCACAATCGTTATTTCGTCTATTCATTTCCATTTTTCGCTAAAAATATTTTATCCATCTAACGTTAAAAAATACTAAATAAGCCTAAAAAAGATGTTGCAAATTATGTATGCAATATGTCTCACAGGGAGAGCAAGGTAGACCAGGACAGCAGGGACCTCCAGGCGTGCCAGGCCAACAGGTACTGTCTTCGATTGTTATAATTATCATCGCTTTAAGAAAACGGAGCTTAATGCATGTGCGTAAAGCTTCGTCCAAGATAAGCCTGTAAAGTCCACAAAGGCTAATCAGGGATGATACTTGCCGCCTAAACACGATTTTCGCTAAGGAGAGACTTCCGTTAAAAGGAAAAATCCATAGGAGCGGAAAGTGTTGTCCCAGAGCCTTTAAGTCCCTATTTAACAGAACGAGGCTTATTTGAATGCTTCAAGTGTCAGACACGCATGCGTACATGATATGTGTTTGATTTCCGTGTTATTATGAGTTAAATCATACCCGGAAAAGGAGAAACTCGTAACTTTTTTCAGCGCGTTCAGTGGTTTTGGAATGTAGCTCAGTTATATGTTTGTAGTTTTGAAAACATACACAAATATAATAAAATTTGTATTACATTTTATGTATAAATTCTTCTTTTTTTTCAATGAGTTGATAGAGTCACCCAATGAACTGAAGAGTTTGTTTAAAACGTGTACACACGTATGACATGTATGAATGTCTTTAACTCTGAACGAAACATAACACATGTGTATGCTCTATCTCCAGGGTGAGGCCGGACCCCCGGGATCCCCAGGATCTCAGGGAGAACCAGGCGTGATCGTAAGTACATGTAGTGTTGACGGAACTTTGTTCATTCAAACGTTTACGTCTTTTTTTGCCTGTGATAATAGCTTGAAAGGCACATGCACTTTATTTGCATTTAAACAATATTCCCTATAAAATATATTGGATTGTTATTCTTCCTCTGTTTGTTTAACTTAATCTATTTCTTATGAATTAAAGTTAAAAGCTTGTGACTTGAAAATAAACTGTGAAATTTTCTTCTGTTAAAACGGCATCGATTTTATATTGGTAATGGAAGGTTTCTGAATCTGATAATAAGCACATAAATAATTATTATATGTACGTTAAAACCTACTTGTATTATCTGTATTTTGTAAGTATTGCATTATCTATATTATTTAGTATCTATATTGTTTACGTACGTGTATTATCTATAATATTTATCAACGTTTATCTTGTTTACGTGCGTGTGTTATTTTTAGTGTTTATCTACCTGTATAATATTCATTGTTTATCAACGTGTATTATCTTTCTTGTTTACGTTCGTTTTTAATCAATATTTACTTTTGTGTATTATCTGTATTGTTTACCCACATGTATTATCTATATTGTTTACTTACGTGTATTATGTAAAGTGCTTATCCATGTGTGTTTTATAAAGTATATACCTACGTATATTATTGTGTTGTTTCTGTAGTGATTACCCTGTATGTTATCTAAATTGTTTAGCTTCGTGTTTTATGCACATTGTCTTTCTTCTTTTATTTTGTATAATGTTTACCTACGTGTATTGTATATACTGTTTATCTATGTTTATTTTATTGAGTTTTTACCTTTGTAATTTTAAAGTCTACGTGTATTATCTCTACTATTTACTACGTGTATTACCTAAACTGTTTACTTACATTTATTATCTATATTGTTAGTCTACGTGTATTAACTATATTATTCAATTACGTCTATTATCGTGTATTATCTTTATTGTTAAACTACGTTTATTAGGTATATTGTTTACCTACGTGTATTTTTTCTATACTGTTTAGGGACTATCTGGGCCTACAGGATCGAAGGGAGAGCAAGGACCGAAGGGTACAAAGGTACGTCTGTTTGTCGGAGTGTTGGTTTGTTGTTGAAATTCTTAAGAACAATTTAATGTGTCGGTGTGTCTAGTTTTCTTAAGGGCATACAATCTCCACGCAGAGTTGTCGTTCATACATACAATCTCTGCCATCACAAGAAAATCCCTCTTGGTCTGAAACTATTTTTGTTTAATTATATTATGAACAGTGATATCATTTTTATATATATTGAAATACTGTATAAGTTTAGGTTCATAATAAAAAGAAAACCTAAATAAAAAAATTTAACAACAGGAAAATTATTGTACCACGCGGCTCGGCTGTCATCACGTGATCGGATAACTCCATCCTTGCATGATAATTTTACTCTGCTCCATTTCACAGGGCCACCATGGGCGTGTGGGTCCTAACGGTCTACCAGGCGACCCCGGTCAGAAGGGAGAGCCGGGAGCTGCGGGCCCCTACGGACCCAAGGGAGCCAGGGGCGAGCATGTGAGTGTCCGTTTAGCGTTAGTTAAGGACCGTCGAATACTTGGATGAAATGGGACAACATGATTACATATGCAGAACGTTGTAATAATGATATTAGTGAATAATCTAGCTTAACTCATGGTTTTAGTTTGGTCTTTTTATTTGGTAACACATATCGTTAATTTTATTTTAAATACATAAATATATTAAGTTAACTTAATGCATCATGATAATAGTAAATGATATAGCTTGAGGCATAGGTTTTCAATTTGTCTGAATATCTTTTATTCACACAGGTTAATTTAAATACAAAAATCTACCTAATTACCTTAATGTATCGTTTAGTCTCATTATACAGTACACGTTAATTTAAACTGTGGAAAAAGGTGTTTGGTTATGACAGCTTCTAGACCATTACGGACAAGACTAATTTGCGTATTTTCAGGGACCTCTCGGACCGCCGGGCCCTCCCGGAGCTGATGGAGCAACAGGACTTTCAGTAAGAGCCCTTTCTCATGAAGTTTCCTTTCAGATGATTCGTCCCTGTTCACAATATTTCTGATTGGACAGTTTTAGCATCAGATTTATAAAAAAAAATAATTAAATTCTGCGACCTTACTGGTCAGCAAGTAAGATAGGGGTTTTCTTTAAATGCTTCCTTAATCATAAGAAATTTCGCATGAAAAATTTACTGATACATCCTTGATTCGTCATCTATAAGCGAATTTACATGGTTAACACATGTGTTTGATGAGCTCATGCGTATGTACGAGGGTCGTATATTGGGTCATTAAAGGGATGTTGTTTTCAACTTGACAGGAGTATTTTCGAGACATTTATATAATTTGAGAAAATTAGAAACAAATAAGACTAACATGATACTCTTCTTAACAAAAATGTTGAAATGATGTAAATAAATTAATGTGATGGTGCTATATGCCGTCTTCTTCGTGTTTAAATAGATTTATTATGAGTTTCCAATATCAATGCATGTTTATTTATAGATCTTTGTGCAAATATTAATTAAAAAAAATTCGAGGGAGAATATCCAAACAGTAATGTTGAATGAGATTTGTTCATATTTCATTAAAATGTTTTACTAAGTAAATTTGGTAAGGAATTTAGATATCTGTATACAACAAAGTGTGCCTAGTTTTTAGCTCGGCTGTTATCGGAGAAAACCCGAAGTATTGTCATAGCCAGCTCGTCGTGTCCGTGTCCGTCGTCGTCCGCTTAAACCTTAACATTTTGTTAAGGTTTTGAACTTTGATTCTCAAAATAAAAGTGCTTCCAACTACACCATTGAAACTTCATATGTAGCTGCACCTTGATGAGTTCTACACACCACACCCATTTTTGGGTCACTCGGTCAAAGGTCAAGGTCACTGTGACCTCTAAAAAAAATCTGACATGCTTTCGCAGCCGAGCGTGGCACCCGTTATGCGGTGCTCTTGTTTAAATAATGTGTGCATGTTGACCGCATCCGTTTCTGGTTAACCCATTAATGCCTAGTGGACTCTCCCGTTCTTCAAAATTGGATCAATTTATTTCCAAAATAAGGGATGTCTAGTATATTTATTTCTATATTTAGAATATTTCTTACATACATTCCTTTAAGCAAACAGCGCAGACCCCGATCGCCGCATCATGCGGCGTCTAATCTGGGTCTTCGCTGTTTGCCAATGCCTTTTTTCTAGACGCTAGGCATAAATGGGTTAAATAAGAAATTGTTAGAAAGTTGAGATCTGCTCTATTGTAGAAAACGAACGCAAATGTCAAGCGCACGTGTCGGGTTTCTTTAAGCGATTTCTTTTGAACATGCGCATGCTAAAAATACCCCCGCACGGAGGTTACAATTTATTGCGACGAACTTTATTGCATTTTCTGTTCTGGCGTCTTATTCTAGTATTTATTATTACGTCTTACTCTAAGAATGGGTTCGCAAATACTGAACCCGTTTTTCATAGATATCTAAAAATACGCATCGAACACTGCATGTATGTGTCGTAAATGTTTTTGTTTAGTATTACAACAATAAATGTTTTGATGTTTAGGGTATCGAAGGACCGATGGGATCCAAGGGTGAACCCGTAAGTAGCAGATAAATATTGAGCCTCGTGTTGGAACAACTGGGCTAAATGCGTGTGCATTAAGTGTCGTCCCAGAAAAGCGTGTGCAGTCCGCACATGCTAATCAGGGACAACACTTTGCACCTTATCTGTATTTTGGTTAAGAAGAGACTTCATTTGAACGAAAACTTTAACACAAACGGAAAGTGTCGTCCCTGATTGGCCTGTGTGGACGTCACAAGATACTCTGGGGCGACACTTTACGACCACGCATTAAGCCCGGTGTTCACAGAGCGGTGTTCACAGAGCGGTGTTCATATGTAGCAAACATTAACATATGTTATTTTGTTAAGATGTTAGTGGCCTTCATTGGTCCAATTATCAAACCTTTTTTCATAAATATATACTAAATTAATGTTTCACAATACAGATTACAGTTTTTAATAATTATTACTTGTTTCTAGTTATCTGATGTTTGACGTCTTCCGAAACGCATTATAACAAAGATATTATTTTTCTTTTGTTACACTCTCGTTTTTGTCAGTAATACAGATAAAAGCCATTAGAAATCTCTGAGGATCTAATTATATTCTAGATCCGATAACGAAATAATTATTTAATATAAAAAACGAACAAACACAAATATATTAATTTTTAAATTCGGTGTAAATATATATGTCTCGGACTAAAGTTTCGGCATTTTTTAATATAACATTGGTAAAACCATACTTTTTATTAAACATGTAGAAGAAAGAATACATGGATTAATTTGTGTTGTACAATTCGTGTCATTGTGACCAGGCTCGGAGATATGTTTCCAAAATCTTATAAAACTTTAGCAAAATATTTGCAGTCATCCATTAACATTTCGACAAAACAAGATGCGTGAATGAAGAAAAGACATTTCACAATAATTATTTAAAGGCGGTTTAAAACGACATTTGCTATGGTTTAAATGCAGTACGTTTATCAGATATTGTTCAGACAATTCTAGAAACTAGCCCGTATTCTCTAACACACGAATGTATTTACAGGGTCAGGACGGACCCCCGGGAATGCCCGGCCCACAGGTAATATGAGAAGCTCTCTTTTAACCGTGTCCTCTTTTCTAAATGCAGTTAAAAAAAGTTTAATATAATACTGCCAACACTTTATTTGCATTCAGATTAGTTATTTTTCTATCAATCTTTTTTCTTATGCAAACACGTTGCCATATGTGTCATATCACTTTTATCTGTAAAAAAGTATTGTATTAGCATATTTATATATTAGATATATTTGTAATAAATTTTAATAATTTAGTTAAATGTATTTTTAGTTCATTATTTTTTATTCTTTTGCTTACTTATAACTTGACTTTACATTATGTGTTGATGTGAAATGTCATATATCTGTTTTAACGCTAAAAATAACGGAGACACACGTTCAAGACATTTGCCTCAATGACGGAACCCTTCATGCGTAATAGCGGTCAGTTAATAACCACGTGTTTTGCCTCGGTAGGGACCTTCCGGCCCGCCAGGCCCCGAGGGTTCCATGCAACCCTACCCCTCGGAACTCATGGGTTCGGGCGGCAACTTGATTGTCGGTGGGCGCCGGAAGCGCAGTGTGCCGGCACATCCGGCTCTCCTCAACCTCCCCGACCTCGAGTCTGACTTTGCCAATACCATTCTGGATATCTCTTCTAAACGGGTAAGGGGTATTCATTGTGAGGACATAAATAAAAATCTGGTAAAACAAGTACTGCGAATTGAGTTTGCGCCGAAAATTATTAATTGTATCATATGAAATGAACCTTCGCCTACTCCATCAATAACTTCTCTTCGAAATAGGTATGGACGACGTATGAAAATGAGCAAAACAAACCATCGAACTGTTAACTTTAATTAAGATTTCTCACATATTAAGCCTCAATTGTAAAAGAATAAAAAAAACGAGCCTTGTTCTGGCATAGCAGGGCTTAATGCATGTGCGTATAGTGTCGACCCAGATTAGCGTGTGCAGTATGCATAGGCTAATTAGGGACGGCATTTTCCGCTTTCTCTCCAGTCGAAGCGGAGTTTCGTACATGATAAGCCTGTGCGGACTGCGCAGGCTAATCTGGGACGAGACTTAACGCTCATGCATAAAATCCCGTTTTCCCAGAGCGGAGCTTATTTTTACTTTATCACCTTGATTCCAGGTGACCCTGAAGGAAGGCGTGCACTTGTTCGTGGATAAAATGTGGAACCACATCGTCAAGATCTCCAATGTCGTCGACGAGCTCAAGTTCCCGCCTGGAACCATGGAGAGCCCGGCCGCCAGCTGCAGGGACATCCGCAACGCCTACCCGAACTCGCAGGACGGTATGTAGATGTGAAATTAACCCATTCATGCCTAGCGTCTAGAAAAAAGGCCTTGGCAAACAGCGTAGACCCAGATGAGACGCCGCATGATGCGGCTTCTCATCAGGGTCTGCGCTGTTTGCTAAAAGGAATTTCTGTAAGACATATTCTTAATATAGAAATAAATATACTAGACAACGATAATTTTGGAAATCAATTGATCCCATTAAAGGGGCCTTTTCACAGATTTTGACCTTTTTTTCACTTTTTCATTAAATGCTTTATATTGATAAATGTAAACATTGGATCATAAAAGCTCCAGTAAAAAATCAAGAAAAAAATTTAAAAAAGGAAAAGAACATTGCCCGGAGCAGGTTTCGAACCAGTGACCCCTAGAGTCCTGCCAGAGTCCTGAAGTAAAAACGCTTTAACCTACTGAGCTATTCCGCCGACTACACATTATTGACGTATTTTATACTTTATATAAGCAATCTTCGTAGTTTCACAAAATTTAACGACAAAAACAGAACTCTCCAAATTATTCAATCGTTTCGCGTTGCAACGCTTTATAATTTTTAGGTTTTAAAATCGTCAAAAGATGCATATAATGGCTATATTAGAGCATGGTTAATGTTCAGTATTACTGTTTCCTCACAAATATCATAACTAAAACGAAAACTTACGAATCTGAAACAACTTTTTTCAATTTTGTCAATTTACCAAAGCGTGAAAAGATCCCTTTAAGGTAGTGCACCTCTAATGATTTCCCGCGATTTCTTCGAAGGTTGAAGAGCCTACTATTAGGTGCCGTAGCCTAGTGGTTAAGGCGATAGACTAGAAATCTTTTGGGATATTCCCGCGCAGGTTCGAATCCTGCCGACGACGTATACTTTTTTACGACGCGTTTTATTTATTTTCTAACGTAATTTGATTTAATATGGCATATAAGCTATATTTATTGTTAAATATGTTGCAATTTTTATGCACATTTTTCAATTATTAAAATTAAAACAACGTTATGGCGAAATTGGGTGATTTACTGTTGAAAATACAAAACCATGCATGTTGCATTTTTATTTTTATTTCAAAAAGTAAACGGTAAATCTGTCTAGTTCTTGGTATTTTTGCTGTATATAGTGTTTCTATAAAAACTAAGTTTAAAATATGACTTAAATGATACTATTTTGAATTTTATGACACTTTGTTTTTAACCGACCCAATTTTTACTTGGCTGAAATCATTTACATTTCATGGTGCTCTTCCATAGATAAAAATTTGTAAAAAATAAATGTCTGTAAAAGAATACTTATTTCATCTTGTTTAAACTTTAAACACCTTTACAGCATCTGTACACACCAACTGCATGCCCATATTTGGAAATTTGAATGAATTATGGAACTTTTATATACCCCAGGGGTGAAAATAAACTGGACAAAAGCCGAGCGTGGGGGTGGTTTTGAAAAAATCGGTATATTTTTTTAAAAAGCATGGAAAGCCTACCTACACATTTGCATGTAGTTCAGTGAAATGATGCTGATTAAGAAAATAATTAATTAGATTATATTTGGATATGTGCCCATTAGAGGTGCACTACCTTAAAGTGATATTATGGGCATCTAACAGTTTATATGTGTCTATCGCAACCGTTGTTTATTTTTGATGTTTTCACTTCATATACACTTATATTTGTTAATGCAGCATCAACATACAAAAACAATATCCCAGAAAGAGAAAAATAATGCATTTGAATTTCAACCGTACTTTCGTTTGACAACTGATCATGCATGTACGATGTGAACCTAAATTTAGTTTAAGTGCAGATTCGTTAACACGACACAAAGACACAATTTTGTTTTACGGATCATTTCGGCTTAGAGGACTGGGTGAGTCATGTATAATATCGAATATAAGTTGAGTTACAGATAATTGTTCAGTAACCACATTTTAACCAACTCTTTTGACCTGTTAATTCTTTTCAGCTCAATTCAACAGTGAAAATGCCCACAATATCACTTTAAGTCACACACTGACCGTAATTTTTTTACTTATATTTCCTTGTACAGAATTCTAGTTCTTCATTGACTAAGCCTGGTCATATTATGACCGTTTATTCTTCTTTATCTTACCTCGCACATAATACATTTTGTTCATTGACTAAGCTATTTCCCCTTGCATAATGCTCGTTTTTCTTGAGCTAAGCCAGGTCACATGATGAACTTGTATCTGTCCTTATATTACTCTCTTTTTGTTCCGTTAGGTTGACAAAAACTTACCTCGTTATTTTATAACATTAACCCTTTGCATGCTGGGAAATTTGTCGTCTGCTAAAATGTCGTCTGTTGAATTTCTAAAATTAGCATTTTCTTCGAATTTTTTTCAAAGAATACTATCAGAATAGCAAACAGTTTGGATCCAGATGAGACGCCACGTTCTGTGGCGTCTCATCTGGACCCAAACTGTTTGCAAAGGCCTTTAAAATTCAGCTCCAGCGCTTTAAAGGTTAAATGTATTCCTAATAGTAGATCAAACGAAGGCATAATTCAAAAAGCAATACAATGTATATTGAAATGTCGTGTTTCATTTGAATATAAAACTCTGCATTGAACAAACAATAACCCATTTCTACCATAGTTATTGTTCAATTTGGTAATGTCGTAAAGATAGCTTAAATATGTTGCACACAAAGCTGAATGACTAGAACATATATGCTTAGTGGACAAAAACTGCTAATGCAGCAACACATTTTTATTGAACTCATACTTTTTGTTTTACACCTTAACGTAGACAAGTACATGCTCTTGTCCAATTTATTTGCGTTCTTTGTCCACAGGCATGTACTGGGTTGACCCGAACCTCGGCGGAGTCGGCGACGCCTTTGAGGTGTTCTGTAACATGACCGGTGGCGGCCAGACGTGCCTGGAACCCATGTCCAACACACATGAGGTAACTACGTGATAATAGGATAATATATTTACGCCCAATTGGTGAAAAAGGCTTCCAGGTACCGTTGAAATAAGAAGGCATATGGTAGCTTTGTGCATGAACGGGGCGATAAACACAGCCAGAAATAAAATGAACCTCGCTCCGGGAAAACGGGACTTAAGTAAGGGCGTAAATTGTCGTGCCATATCAGCCTGGGCGGTCCGCACAGGCTAATCAGGGACGACACTTTTTGCTTTTATTAAGCTCCCCCAATTTTTTTTTTTTTGGGGGGGGGAGCTTATAGTCTCCGCTTCGTCTGTCCGTCCGTGTGTCCGTGTGTCCGTCCGTGCACAATTTTTGTCCGAGATATTTCTCAGCAACTAATGACTGGAATTCGATGAAACTTAATGGGAAACTTTACTACCAAGAGGAGATGTGCATATTATCAGCGGGTTCTGGTCGGATGATTTTTCACAGAGTTATGGCCCTTTGAAATTTTCCATTAACTGTACATATAGTGCAATTCTTGTCCGGGCTATTTCTCACCAACTAATGACCGAAATTCAATGAAACGTTATGGGAAGCTTCACTACCAAGAGGAGATGTGATCAGCGGGTTCCGGTCGGATGATTTTTCACAGAGTTATGGCCCTTTGAAATTTTCCAATAACTGTACATATAGTGCAATTCTTGCCCGGGCTATTTCTCAGCAACTTATGACCGGAATTCAATGAAACCTTATTGGGAAGCTTCACTACCAAGAGGAGATGTGCATATTATTAGCGGGTTCTGGCCGGATGATTTTTCACAGAGTAATGGCCCTTTGAAATTTTCGATAAAAATTATTGTCCTCCCAACTACTGTGCCCTCAAGACGTTTCCTTTTATCTGAATATGTAGTGCAATATTGTGACAAAAAACCTTTGGGGAGCATCATCCGTCTCCGACGGTTTCTGGTTTTTCGCTGAAAGGAAGTTTTTTTCTATAACGAAAATACAGTTTAGGCGGATAGTGTCGTATCTGATTAGAATGTGCGGACTGCACCGGCTAATATGGGATGACACTTTACGCACAGTCCCTTAGCCTTGTTTTCCGACAACGTGGTTCAAATGGATTTTAATTGCTGGTTCGCTTGTCCATATCCAGTGCAACTGTCGTAACAATATGCTTCACATGCACCAATAGACAATGAAAATGCTAAAAGGTCATAGTTTTTAATAGGTTTATGTAATGGAAGAAAAACCACCTGTATTTGAAAGACAATGAAATATATAATTTACTATAAATGACACATGGTACCGTTTTGCACCAATGATATGATAAGGAAATGTTCAGGATTTTGTTTGGAAAAATGCATTTTAAGATTGAGCATGAACACATGGTTGTAGATAGTAAAATGTAATACAGAATTCGTAGCAGTTTCATAGAATAAACATGCATTTATTGCACATTATCACACAGGAAACATGTTTTAACATATAATTTAAGATATAACTTAATGTAGTGAATTGTTAAGCAATTGATGCTTATACCATGCGTATTATTTGTAAATGATTATTTCAACTGTTTCTGCAAACGTATGTTTATTTTATAGAAACCTCTGCAATACTGGCCAAAGAATGGCGACGATGAATGGTTTAGTGATATGCAAGGCGGCTTTGAGGTATGAAACATTATCCTATTAATAATTGGATTTACGCAAATGAAAGGAGTTCGTTTCTGAAAATTGTAGTCCCTGTGACTGATACCTTTTGTTGCGTTGTATTTGAAAGTTAAGATGTATGAAATAGTTTGCTTTTATTTTTCTAATTCAATTTATTTCGCTTAAGGGAATACTTATCGAGTTTACATTTCAATATATTTAGATCTGATACAATTAGCAGATAATCTCTCTTGTTCCTCTAAATAAAATACCGTCATTAACGATTTGATTACCTCCCATGTTTCTCTTTGGTACTAGCATATACAGTGCTTGCAGATCCAGCACACCAACACTATTGCCGAGTGCCGGATTAACAATGTAGACCCATATGCATTGAAACTTATGCCACGCCACAGGCCCTAGACGGCCTCGTGCAAAATAGAATGCTAGTACCCAGTCGATTACACTCGTTTTAATTAGCTTACCAGTGCCAATGATGACAGCAATAATAAATTTGATATAAAATTATTGGCTTTGTCAAGGCCAAGTCTTATGATTTCGCTTAGTAAGTAAGTACATTTTTTTATTTCGTCACGGTCTCGTGTGTCCCTTATAGTCGTGGGACCCGTTGGCATTTTCATTCTCTGCCTTATGGATAATCCGGGACTGCTATTGCCGCAATCTACATGTTCACATCATTTTTTTAGATCCGCTACAATGAGCAGATTACCTCCCTCTCGATGAAGTCGGACACCGCTTCTCAGACCTTCGTGTTCGTCTGCGAAGGTGTGAGCGGCTGGTTCGACCAATCAACTCAAAGCATGGACAGCGCCATCTCTCTTCTCGGCCTCAACGAGCACCTGTTTGAGACCGACAATCTTGACGGGATCAGCGTTCTCCAAGATGGCTGCCAGGTGGGTTCCTCAGTTTTTTATCGTTATTTTAGCTAAAATAATTTGCATTCAGTGCAAACGTCTTCGAATAGAGAAATCGTGAAAATACTCTAAGGCGGTAATGCTAAATGACAACGCTGCTATTACATTGTGTAATTTACATTTTGGGGTTGTTAATATCTTATTTGTTTGTGCACGTATTTTTTCAATAAAAAATGTTTAAATATTCAAGCCACATTCATTCGTTTGCCAATGAAAATATCGATGAAGACGAACCTTCATCCTATCTATTATTACCATACATAAACTCGATTTTTCAAACGAACTGCCGAATCATCAACTGTTAAGTTTTTTTTGTCATATTAGGTTAAAAAAATACTTGCCTATGCTTTCGCGTTTAGGCGTAAATCTACTTGCACGTAAACTTTAGAAGGTACCGATATTTTCCGCTCAGTCAATCCTCTTAAAATGTGTATTCGTTACCACAGTCTATTTGAATATCATTATTATTAGATGATTTCATGTGAATAACGACGTAAAAGTCATCGTTTTTTATTGGATAAGGATGTAAATAACGTAGTTTTTCATTTGTTGTTTTAGTTACATGTTCTCGATTGCTTTAGTTATCGCAACCACGTTCCTGTTGTAAAATGGCTATTTTAGAAATTCGTGATTTCATATGTTTAAAAAATATATATAATAAATACAACATTTGTTGTAGCCTACATTGCTGCATACTTAATCTGTGTTTCGTGTTGCAGGACAAGACATCAGGCCATACAGTATTCCAGATCCGAACCAAGTCCTCACGCCTTCCCATTGTCGATTTCTTGCCCAAGGATTACGGCAAACCATCACAGAAATTCGGCTTCCGACTTGGCGCTGTTTGTTTCCTGTAAACTCTATAGCTTGCTTGTATTTTGCTCATGTGTTTCTATGGGTTTTTTTGTTTACAAAAAGGTTTTCTATTATTTGAAACATGTAGTCGTTCTTCAAGTCAATGTTCTATATATTTTTTTTAATTTGCAATTGAATTTTATTTAATATGAATATTATGCATTGACATTTTTTAATTTTAAATAAAAAAGCGCTTTAGTGGCCGATTTAAAAGTCCTTATAAGAAAATGTATATCCAGATCAAACTGTAGAACTATCCATATAATGTTTCGACATGCAATGTGAAGAAGAAAATCATAACGTTAAACTTTTCAATGTAAAAATAACTAAATGTCTTTCACAAACATACAATCAATCCGTCCACAGTTTCAAGTCTGTGTTAGATATGTGTTTGTATTCATACATACTTAAAACGTGTAACCACTAGTTCTGTCTTACATGTAATCCTTTAAACATTACAGTTACTGACAAGATTTATATGTTTGAGTTTATATGAGCCTCGTTCTGAGAAAACAGGGCTTAATTTTATGTGCTTTAAGTGTCGTCTCAGATCAGCCTGTGCTGTTCGCACAAGCATAATAAGAGATGAAACTTTACGCCTAAACTAGATTTAAAACGAAAAAATCCATATAAGCGAAAAATGTTGTCCCCAATAAGCCTGTGCGAACTGCATAGGCTAATCCCTGATGACGCTTAATGCACATGCAATAAGCCCAGTTTTCCCAGAACAAGGCTTATATGAATTGTTCATTGTTCTGTGCATTATTTACCGTGTATTGAAACAGCCACACAATGTGGTTGCAACAAATATAATCAATAAGTCTAATATGTTATGATATTTAAATCTAAACGATCCATTTATCATCTTCAAATCTGAATTAAGCAATAATGTACAAATCATAACTGAGCGCACACTTAAGTTATGCGACGTTTCACTCAGGGCTATTTGAATAAAATGTTGTAAACCAGGTGTCCGAATGATGTATGCAATTGAAATTCATCAGCATCCGTCTATATTAAATGAATTATAAACTTTTCATTTACCCATATACATGTTTTCAGGTGTCTAGCTTAGTCGTCTTGAATTTTTTTAAAGACGATTATATGTAAATACAGTACCTTATAAGATCGGTTTAAACAACAGAAAAATTAATATTTCCATATAATGCGTGTTTAAACTGGAGCCATCTGTTCGTAAATAATGTGTGTTATGTTTTTTTTGCATTCATTAGTTCAACTAACTCAAAGAGTAAAAAATCTGAGTTAGTTTGGCCGGGTTGTATGCAATCATGTACGAAAACTGGCTGCATAAGGTATAAACGTGATATATGGTACAACGTTGCACAATTGATGTCGGTTACAAATATTAAAGCAACGAAAAAAGTCTGTTACTGAAGATACCAAATTCGTTTTCAACTGATTGTGTTGTTGTCATTCTCCACTGAGAATATATTAGCCTCTTTCTCAGAAAACTAGGTTTAATGTACGTGCGTTAAGTGTCGCATATAAGCCTGTGTAGTCTGCACAGGCTACTGATGGACGACAAATTGTGCATGAACTGGATTTTCATTTTGAAGAGACTTCCTTTAAACGAAAACGGCCCTTAACGCGGACCGCACAGGCTAATATGGGACTGCACTTCACGCACATGCATTAGACGTCCTTTTCACAGAGCGAGGCTCATATTAACTATATCATGGATGTTTTGTTACTATAGCAACTGACTTCCCGGGGGTCTATCTATTTGCATGCAAATGTACTCTTATAGCTTTCTGTGTAGCACAACCGCTTTTGCCACGCTTGACGCATATGCAATAAAATATAAAATGATCTTCGTATTGTTTTATATTAGCCGTTTAAAAAATGAAAATCCGGACTCAATGCATGTAATTGTTTGGACAGAAATATGGCGGGGGGGGGGGGGGGTATTTAGGTTAAAATTACATCATTCGTGGTGAATATTTACATTATGACTGATTAGTATTATAAGTTGGTTTATGACAATTCCAATATGCTTGTTGACTATTCGTTTATACTTGATGATTGCTGCAACATTACATCATTCATGATATATATTTACATTATGCGTGATGTTTATTCTAAACATGCTTCATGACAGTTCCAACATGCTTGTTCTCTATCGGTAATACTTGATGATTGTTGCAACATGCTTGGTGACTATCCAATGTTTGTGTGTTCATTATTCCTGAAACCAGTCATAATCGGTTTTGCCACTAAGCGTCATTAACAACGGCAGTTAGCAACAGACAGTAAGCAGAAGGCAACTAAGCAGAATGCAAGTTACTAAATTATGACAACAGGTGGCGCGCGTTTATTTTCCGTATGTTGAATAAATAACTTTTCGGAAAAAAGCGAAAACATCCGAATCATTTTGACTAGTAAACTGAATAAGCTAAATTAGTTCCCTTTGTTATATAATCTCCATTAAACTAAATACGTTTATTATTGCCATGAAGACCAGTAGGTTTACACAATGAATTGACTGCCGTGAATGTTTTTGATATTTGTAAGATGCAATTGGCACTCAATAAATTATACATGAATTTTATTCAGGACATAACGGGGCTAATGTGTTGGAAGTGTGGTCCATCCCTAGTCCAAATAATTACAGTAGACGTAATCTACCGATGTGGATTGTATATCGACCTCATATTTATAAAGAAGCCCAAACCCCAATTGTCACAGACCTGTGCGTGAAATTTTCAGATTTCTCTAGTCTGTTTACCAGGCTATAATTACAATGTCTATAAACACATATTTATCATTTTATGACTATATAATGTCTGTGGTATAAAGTGAAACCTGAAAGTTACAAGTACTCGTGTCTAGTACTGTACAACTATTGTACTCCTCGTTGAGAAAACAACTATTTCTACTACATGTATTAAAATATCATAAACATAATTTTCAATCAAGTTGGAAAAAACAAATAAAAAAATGTCATATAAACAGGTCTGTCATGAACGTTGACGCCGCTCTTGGTTACCAGAAAAATACCCACGCACGGATTTCAACCGTCATTGTTTACAATCAATTAAGTGCATAAGTACTTGAATTTGTATATATATATATATATATAACAAGGTATCCAACTCGAAATCATACGAAAACGGCGTGCATCGTTTTAAACAGCCATTACTTCATCAATTTTGCAGCGATTTTCGCGATCTTGGTCTTATTCAACGCAGAAATAAATTTACTTTCTGGAAATGTTTATGTCTTGCAATATTTTTACAAATACTAGGTCAACTTTTAAGAAATAACATGATACACAACTCGCGTGACCCAGTTGTGATCGATCAGACCGTATTCATGACTGAAATCTTCACGGAGTAAAGGGCATTTTCCCTGCAAAGTTAACGAACCTCGATAACATAATTAAACACGATAAGTATTGATGCAAAGCATCAAAGGGCGTCAGGAATTTCAGTGTAAAAGGCACTCAATGAAGTTACATGGAACGATTTTTTTCTACTGTAAATATTAATATATTGTCCGATTATTTTAAACAAAATAGAAAAAGATACTGGTATAACCCCCAAATAACCATTATCTATGATTTTGTGTTGTAACTCTCAAATATTTCATAGTTCATTTTATTTACATTGGTTTCCTTTTTTTACTGGTATCCGTGTGCGGTTTTCATTAATGGAACAGAAATGTGTAGGTTTTTTAAAAATCTGCTTCATCTTGTAAGCGTAATTTCATATTTTTTCTCAACTTCAAGGGGAGATGATTCTGAACTTATTCTTACGTTGTTCATTTACGATAGGGGTTGAGTACTCATTGATATGAAAACACTGTAAAAGTTTGAAAGGAAAATGAATGAAAACTGTAAATTGTATAAAGAAGCTGCATTTCACAATACTTTGAAATTCAGTAAAAGATCATAATCGATTTATTGCTCCGATATTCATCATTTTCAATAGGGTTCGAGTAATACTGATATAAAAACACTTAACAAGTTTGGAAAGATTCAGACGAAAGATGTGAAATCTTTTAAACAAGTGAAAATTGTTTATTTTGTCAAATTTAATAGAAAAAAATCTGGACTTATTGTCCCGATGTTTCTCATTTTAAATGAGGTAAAAATGCTCATTGATATGAAGACACTGTAAGTTTGGAAAGAATCTGATGAAAAATGTTGACATAATCACCTAACCTAGCAGTTTTTCACTTTTATTTTTAAATTCAAAGAGACATAATTCTGGACTTATGGTCCGATATTGCTCAAGTAGAGTTTGGGTTGGGTCCTCTTTGAATAAAAAAACCTGTGAAAGTTTGGGAACAATCGGATAAAAATTTTGGACTTCGAACAACGATTTCAAAATTTCTCAAATTCTAAGGAAGACAACTATGGACGTAATGGTCGGATAATGCTTAAGGGCCCATACCACCTGGATAGTAATGCGTGTCGCGCTTCGCGCTCTATATGTGGTTCTGAAAAAAAACACTCCGAGGAGTGCTTGACTCTAGGGAAACGGGTTGCTGGGACACAGCTCCTCCTTGATAAGCGGCTGCCTCCCTTATCGCAACTCATTGTTACAAGCAATAATACGTGTCGCGCTTCGCGCTCTATATGTGGTAAGGATAGGCCTATGATAGACAACCATAAAAAATACATGGATAATAGAGGTGTTGTTTGCATTTATTTGTTAATATAAAAACACGTGTATTTTTATAAGCTATTTAAGTGATGTAAGAAATTTTAATTAACGTTGTCACCACATTGCATCCATTAATTTTAATAAAAATGTCCAATTGTAGTAAAATGGATTTTAAAATGTCTAAATAAAATAAAGCTTTATTATATCTATTAACCTGACTGAAAATATTATCAGCCGCCGAACTGAACCCGGATTTAGATGACTGTTGCGTAAACAACTTCAGTATAACGCTCTCCCAACTGAGCTATTCCGGCTGACATTCACTTATGTACTGCAATTTGGTGAAGTTGTGTAAATATAGCGATCGTTATTACATGCATACATGTATTAATAAACTAATACATTGTACGTTTTCGTACCACTACGCCTTCCAATAAACTTGCTTGCGCGATAGGTCGTCAAATATCGTACTACATTGATTCTCCACTAAATAAGCAAATTAGAAAAACCACCAAATAAATATATTTTGATTATGTTTTGTTTTTATACAAAACATCATTTGTTTTTATACAAAACCAGAAAGTTTCGCGTATTTGCCCAGTCCCTGTGATCTTTCCCCTGTGTTCAGTTGTGGATCAGTTATTAATTACAACAATTAGCTTTGCATTATTGGCAATAAATGTGATAATAAATGTAATAGGCACAAATGCAGTACTTATTTACATTAATTTACACAGAAAAATCACCACTATGGAAGATATTCTTAAAACAAAAATATATACACTGATCCGTAAAATAACTGCTGCTCCCAAAAGCGAAAAAAATGCATTACATACTAGTCGCCGCCCTCCAGGGCGATGCCAATAAAACGTATGAAAAAACATTCTTACCGTGCTTGTCGTTGCTTTATGCATCAACATTAACTGTCTGGCGCATTTTGACACCTTTGTTTACATACATTTCAACTAACTGACATTTTAAACACACGAGTGATTTCATTGATCCAATGCGGAGGTGTGTCTTTACAACTGGAGATTTCATTCATAAATACGGTCTGATCGATCACAACTGGGTCAAGCGAATTGTGTATAGCGTTATTTCTTAAAATTTGACCCAGCATGTGTAGAAATATAACAAAATATATACATTTCCTGAAAGGAAATTAATTTCTGCGTTGAATAAAACCGGGTTCATGAAAATCGCTGCAAAATTGATTTAGGAATGGCTGTTCAAAACGATGCACCCCGTTTTCGGATGATTTCGAGTTGGATACCTTGTTATTAATAAAACGATAGTGATTTTTTATATAGAAAAGTTGATTTTTCGTTATGATATGATTATATATTATTCAAAAAGATGTTTTCACTAATTATGATCATAGCCACACGTTAACCACATGTGTGTCCAGCGCGTGTGCCGGGAGAACAGGGCTTTATGTATTTTTTGTTAAGCTCTATAATATTAATATCCAATCTGTATAAAAAATGTCGGTGAACATTAATGCGGTGTTAATTTTTGAAAATATTGAGGAATTCATTAGTTATGGATCCAAAACGGAGCATTAATCCGCATTAAAAAACATTGGGCATATTGCATATTAGATCGGACACATAAAATTATTTCGAAAGAAAGCAATAAGAGTTGCAATTCTACATGAGTAAGTCACGCTGCGCACGATTACGCTCTTACTGCTCGTATATATTTGACTCTTATGAATCTTGGCAAATACCTAGTGTTTTATTTTGCTTAATCTAAATTGTCTCATGCATATATATGTACTTAAAGCAGCATGACCAACAGCTCTTTCATATGTGAAAGAGATTGACACGAAATACCTACCATCTGTAATAAAGTGTATTGATGTATGTGCACTTTAAAATTATAATTTTACAGAATTTTATGTGGTGCAATATAAAAGTACTCTAGTAAATTTGAAATTATGTAATGGATTTCCTCTCAACATACATGCAGAGTTCCAGATAACTTTTTCAGCAAAGTCTTGGTTTACACTCTATAAAAAATCCAGCCTTAAAGTCTAATATTAATTCCTTTTTTCAGGTAGTATAATTTTTGGCACATTTAGGTTTATAGTCTAAGAAGAGCTCATGACAATTGCCGGGTTAAAGCAGACTTTTTGCGATAAAAGGACATGATAATGGAAAACGTTTGGCTTTTCGACTGTTTAAAGATGGTCTGTTATTCATAATAACGTTAAAGTGCTGTTGATTTCATAATTGTAATGAGGGCCTAGACGAGTGGGAGCTCATTGATAAGATGTTTACATTATATGCATTGATATTGAGTTTTACGCATAATCACAAATTTTGAATTCTTATTTTATTTTTCCAATGTGTAACCGTATGCACAGAATTTTTTTACTAAATTTAATTCATTTTTTACGGCTTTAAGCGCCTCATCTGGAGCTCTGCATGCATGCATTAGTAGCATATATTGAAATATATCCATAGAATTTCTTTGGTTATTGAAGGTAAATAACTGTAAAAAAATTATGGTTAGTCAATTCATTTAACAAAAAAAAGTTACGTCTACAAACACGCGGTTAATTTCAGTTCAGTAGCAAATATCTTACAAAGGGGCGCAACTTCTCCTATAACATAAAATTTCCGTTATACGCCGTAAATTTCCCTAGTCGTCCGTAGCATTTCGGAACGACTGTAAAATGACATCATTGTATCATGCATGAATGATGATTGTATGTTGCTTTGTGCTTGGGTGAAACTCACATCTTGCCATCGCGTTAATTTATTCAACGCATCAATATATTTGATTCCATTATGTACTGCGCCTATTGCACAAGTCTCTCTGCACAAACCAACATACACATATGCAGCATGCAATTAACGAACAAGAATGTTGCATCTGTACACATGCATGATACCATTAATCAGAATGTAAATATGCATTGGACATCAGGCAAGATGAAAGTGTCATCAAGCATGAAAAGGTGTCTACATACAAATTGAAAGTACCGTCAAGAATCATGACACAGTCACAAAGAAGGATGTAATTTTTACCTAAATACCCTTCCATACAGAAACATGTACGTTCACAACATTCATGATATGGCTAAGCGACAACTAAGCGTTTACTGAGACCTTGACCTTGAAGTGACGGCCATGTTTTTTTCATATATTATTGACAGTATGGTTATATCCTTCCCTTAAAACAATCTTATTAAACATTAAAATAGTATTGACCGGACAAGAATGTGTATTGAATATAGCCATATTCGGAATATGCACAACCTATTAGTATAGACCGTGATGTTGACCAATATAGGAGCTACATGGTTGATGCACGCGTCACATGTCTTTGCTGATCATGGTAGACTGCAAATTCTAGACAGTGACGATACTTCGCGCCCATGTATTAACCCATTTATGCCTAGTGGACTCTCCCATCCTTCTAAATTGGATCAATTTATTTCCAAAATTAGGGATGTCTTGTATATTTATTTCTATATTTGGAATATTTCTTACAGAAATTACTTTAAGCAAACAGCGCAGACCCTGACGAGACGCCGCATCATTTCTTTTTTCTAGACGCTAGGCATAAATGGGTTAATAAAGCCAATAATCCCAGAACGATGCTGAAATATGCTAAACAGAGACACTCTAAAGGCATGAAACGCATTCAATTGAAAAAATACACGACGAAAATCAATTATTTCTTAGTTTCCATATAAAAGTAATGTATTAATGTATAATACATATATATTGTATTATAATTTATACAAAAAAATCTGCGATTTCACTATAATAATGTGTAACTTGGAGGGCCATGATCAATAAAGTTTGTTTAGCCCCTTACATTAGTTACACAACGTGAAACTGCAGCGTGTTTTCACCATTTTGGAAAGGGGGAGTGTCCTTACCGTCGTTTTGATTACAAATTGGAAAATATTTTATAGTATTTTTTATTTTGCCAACATATACTACAAAATTGAATAAAAATATAAAAAGGACATACGACTACTGTTCATCACAATGTTTATTTCAATAAAGTAGAGCACTGGAAAATTAAAACAGACAAAATTAGGAACAATGCTTACATAGAAGCTTATATTTTCTTAATTAATCCATCGTCGTTATTCTGTATTAGTTATCCTGGGTGAGAGCAATAAAGCAAGATCTCAATGTTCTAAAGTCAGCGTTGAACATACACGGTTAGGTCTGAGGTTGCATTCGTCGAGATACACAGGGTCGAACATTTCAAATCAAACAAATATGAAGCCCGTTAAAGAAGACATCCTTCATAGACGTCAGCGATGGAAAGCCACACCATTCGCAAGCCAGCTCCCAATACGACGAGGGAATTTTTCATCCGGAACACCCAATTAAAGGGGAAGAGATAGCGGTCTAGTACCACCTGGTGCCGAGAATTCGATGAAGATGCATTGCAGATAGGCAAACGTACAGAGAGCTAAAGAGACTCGCGCAGAACCGAGACGACTGGAGGAAGCTGGTCCGCGGTCTATCTCCCAGATTGGAATACAGACGATGATGATGGTGAGATGACCTTTCATCTCGGCGGTTCTGTGCTGTAACCAAACATCTCAAAATCCAGCTGAAACAATGTCCGAATCCTCTCCAGTACCGATTTTCGTACACTTCTGTAAGCATGCACGAGGTATTTGCGACGTTGGTTCATCCGTTCGTCCGCGGACAAGACGCGAACGGCGTTGCTCTCCAAATTGAAATTCCTGATGATCCTTTCGGGGGACTGCAAAATGGTTCCCCGCCCATGAAACAACTCGGGCATGAACTTCAGTTTCTCGTCTATGGTTCCCAGGTATTTCATACCTTCCCACAAGCGCCCCCAGACGGAGGCGTAGGTCGCCGAATTCACCTTGCACTGGTTTTGGATAAGCCGCGCTTTCCAAGCTTGCTGGTACGTCTGAACTAAATTTTCGATTCCGTTTCCCCCCACATAGTCTCTTAAACTAAGCTGAACATCGGTTTGGTTATCGACAGTTGTCTTTACATAGTTGTACAAAAATTTTACATCGTTTTTCAAGTTCTCCTGCTGGAAGATGTAATTCACCGGTTGCTTGCAAGGGTTACACATTAGAGACACCGGCGCTATGTGCGGATCCAGCGACTTCGTTTTCGTCACGTACATTAAGAAATGTTCAAATGACGCATGTCCGACATCGCAGAAATAGCCGTTCATCCGCGCATGCGCAACGAGCGAAGGTGCCGTACCGTTAATTTGAATGCTGCTTTTTGTAATATTTCTCACGAATAATGTGTCCAGCATGATGGCGAGAGAATCGAATTTCTCGAGGAAGACCTTGTCCACGTAAGCGGACCACAATCTCTGATACGGATCTCGAGAAATCAAGAACGAAAACGAGGTTTCATCGGAACACGTTAATCCTTCATCAAAGTTCGCCGCATGGATCATATTTCCGGGCATTGTTCGGAATTGTTTGGATTTTTTTGGATATTCAACGGAAAGCAATAATCGTTTTATGTTTGTGCTGGCCGCCTTCGGCACGATACAGGTGCAAATGCGGGTTACATTAAAATACATTCTCTTCACAATAGTGAATGGGGCCGTCTTGATGAAAGTCTGTACGTCCGTTCGAGCACAAACATCAGAAACACGACGCAACCTTGTGTCCATTGACTCGTTCTTGATTGCTGGAAGATGGTACGAAACCTCTGCCTCTATTGGGTCGAATTCCACACCAACTGTATCTGAAGTGATCAATATATTAGCGACGCTCTCGGAAAGCGGATCTTAATGTTTGTGCTTAAAGTGAATTAATGCATGTGCGTTAAGTGTCGTCACAGATAAGCCCGTGAAGTTAGCAGAAGCTTATCAGGGACGACACATTCTGAGTTTATGATATTTTTCGTTTGAAAAATGTCCCTTCCTAACAAAAATCCTGTTTTGACGGAAAGTGTCATCCCTGGTTAGCCTATGCGGAATCCAAAGGCTAATTGTGCACGAAAATTTTCGCTCATTATTTTTAAACCCCAGTTGGCAAGAGCGAGGCTTAATTAAAGTCTTTAAATTGAGTTCAAAAGAAACATAACTATACAACGTGAAAATAATGCTTCAGCATACCTTGGCAAATTTTCTTCTACCTCCCCCCCCCCCCCTCCTCGCTCCAACCGTGGTTGCATATCAAACACACGCTTATTGCTTATTTGTGGTAAACAAACTACAAGTCATTGCCAATATGCATTAATGGCGTTGTTATTAAGCTAATACAAAACATATTTGCAATAGAGTGAACAGCAACATTTTTTTTCCTATGTAATGGAAAAAAAAAAATTTGAATCTGTATACATTAATCTTTTAATCATAAATAATCGAAAATTAAACGTAATGCTTTACGGGAATGCATCCATATGTACATAAGATGTGAGGACAGAGATTGAGTCATCAACAAATTTAAAATTGTCACCAACACATGTTTAACAATGACCGTTGTTGTATCGAATATCGAGTCTGACAATAATGTCTTTATGATTACCAATAGGGCGTTCGTTTTCAATAAATGAATGACAGTCAATGACAGTACTAACGATTATGTTTGACGACTATGTCATCTTATTTTCGCGCTTGATGGGGTAATTGTGTCTTCATATGTAGTCACGTAAGCCCAAATGATTCTTATTTTAAATGTCCATTTATATGATTACGATTGTAAAAGACATAACAAAACAAATGAGGGCGTTGTGTTAGGAGATTTGTATTACACAAAATTTTTCCTGATAATTGCACTACAGTAACCATTTGCAAAACAATAACATATGCGTTTATTTTGCATTCAACTTGAACACAATGTGTCTTATTCAATAATCATTTGAAGTCATATTTGTTTGTTTATAATTAAAATTAACTTCCTTGTTAGAATGTTCTTTTTGTATGTGTAAAGTGCTTATTTAATGCAAATACTCATTTGTTTTGGCATGTCTTTTACAATCGTAATCATATAAATGGTAATTTAAAATAAGATTCATTTGGGCTTTAGTGACTATATATGAAGACACACATTTTTAAATGACATTACAAAAACCGAACATCCAACATTATTTTTTATCATGGATGATACGAATGTGCGAACTGTTCATGCTAATCTGGCACGACAATTTACGCTCATGCATTAAGCCCCATTTTCCCGATGTGTTGCCAGGTCGAAGCCCATACATTAACGCAACGCACATACCTTGAATATAGGCAGTAAATTTAGCGTACAACATACAGGAGGCCAGAGCGGCGCACATGCCTTGAATATAGGAAGTTAATGTCGCGTTCAACATACAGGAGGCCAGAGCCACGCACATACCTTGAATATAGGCAGTAAATGTCGCGTACAACATACAGGAGGCCAGAGCCGCGCACATACCTTGAATATAGGCAGTAAATGTCGCGTACAACATAAGGAGGCCAGAGCGGCGCACATACCTTGAATAGAGGCAGTTTATGTCGCGTACAACATACAGGAGACCAGAGCCGCGCACATACCTTGAATGTAGGCAGTAAATGTCGCGCACAACATACAGGAGGCCAGAGCCGCGCACATACCTTGAATATAGGCAGTAAATGTCGCGTACAACATACAGGAGGTCAGAGCCGCGCACATACCTTGAATATAGGCAGTAAATGTCGCGTACAACATACAGGAGGTTAGAGCGGCGCACATACCTTGAATATAGGCAGTAAATGTCGCGTACAACATACAGGAGGCCAGAGCGGCGCACATACCTTGAATATAGGCAGTAAATGTCGCGTACAACATACAGGAGGCCAAAGCGGCGCACATGCACAGGTGCCGGCACTGTACTTTGCAGACACGCCTGGCCCGGAAGAAGCGGGAACCCATCGTGTCACTTGGTTACATCAGGCATCCGGTTAAGCGCTGGTAGTATTGCTGCCATTCCTAAAATGTTATTTCGCGATGTTCGACGGAGTGACTGAGAAGTTTTAAACAGTGTTGTATTTCTTGAAATATTCCGCATTCCCTATCAAAACGTAAAGGTTAATAAACACAAGCTTATTATTGACTGTTTATGCCCTCTTAATACTAATTAAAGATAAATATTCCGCGTTTGAAAAACACAGTCTTTGTCCATGTTATGCAACAAGCCTCACGCAACCACACACACGGTTAATTGTATATCCGATATGTGAAAAACAAAAACTCGAAATTACCGATCCATACAATAAAGACAAGTCCGGTAAGTTAAGTTCATGTCATTTAAAAACCGGAAAGCTGCCAATGTTTGTTTTGATATTATACATGTGTAATTACGGTACGTTTTCTGACGTTAAAAACAAGGTGATACTATATATAATACTCAACTATTTTTCTTTTTAATAATTCAAGGTAAAATATTGAACTTTCCGTATTAGATCTAAAGAACACAACACATTTCTCAACTACTGATCTTATATCTAACTTACAGTAAGACGACAATCATTGAATCACAAAACAGCTGTATCCAATTACTCACCAATGTCACAGATACAATCGAGTCGCGTAGATTTGTGGCCGACCGAAAATTTCCCAATAGCCGAACAAAATATACTGTAATGCTAAATGATTGATTTTTTCTTCTTGTTGCGCTCTTACTTTAAAACAGAATTATGCATATTGACAACCAGTCATCAGAGCGTAACACAGAATTCACGCGCAATAAAATTATTCGTCAACAGTTCACTGTATCCGCAATTGCTTGAAATACTGATTCAAGAATTCACTCGTAGACCTTGATTTGCAGCTGTCTCGCTAGCGTACTGGACAACAATGCGGCAGTCATACAAAATATCAACAACTGAGTCGTGCTCTGACAAAACTGGGCATAATGCATGTGCGTTAAGTGTCGTCCCAGATTAGCCTGTGCAGTCCGCACAGGCTAATCAGGGACGACACTTTCCGCCTAAATTGGATTTTTGCTAAGATGATACTTCATTTAAACGCAAAATGTTATAAAAGCGGAAAGTGTAGTCCCTGAGTAGCCTGTGCGGACTGCAAGGTCAAATCTGGGACGACACTTTACGCACATGAATTATGCCAAGTTTTCCCAGAACACGACTCAATTGATCAACTATAATACATAAGGATTATCAGTCTAGGATTAATAAACGTAATTTGTTTATCAGCAATGCTCGTATAGCACGAAAATTGCGTTAAAATTATATGTAAGGTCAGTCTCCATTTACGGTGCATTTATGTATGAATTTTCTGCGGTTGTCTATATATAGTTTTGAATAATCCGAATATGCATTTATTTTGCTGTTCTGTATTTGAACGCAATTGACAGTTTTCAAAACGAATATATATTTTTATTAGTGTGTTTATGTGATATAAGTAACATATTATTAAAAATTGTGCATTGTTAATTGATTCAATAATAGTTGGTGTTCAATTTTTAACATATTAAATCTGATATATGTCACAAAATGTATGGTCCACGATAGAATTATATGTAAATATTGACATCGTGTTAAAGTATCAATAAAAACTTGTATTTAACTAATTCTTATTCCTTCTATACTAGTAACATGATTCTGGTTTAGAACATGCCCCTAGTTAAAATAGTGATGGTGGTGTAAATCCATGAAAATGCAGGGTCCATCATTCTGACATTGTGAAGTATTATAAAAACATCGCAAATATTCCAGAAAGAAGTGTACTTGGTGTTCCTTTGGGTATGGATTAGTTTCTTTGTAAATCGCTGTGTATTATGTGTACAAATACCGCTATATAGTGTGTGTGTGTGCTCCAGCTTCCTAGTTGAGGACAAACTCAAATTTAGCCCATTTATGCCCAGTGGGCTCTCCCATCCTTCTAAATTGGATCAATTTATTTCGAAAATTAGGGATGTCTAGTATACTTATTTCTATATTTAGAATAGTTTTTACTGAAAATCCTTTTAGCAAACAGCGCAGACCCAGATGAGACGCCGCATTATGCGGCGTCTCATCTGGGTCTACGCTGTTTGCAATGTCCTTTTTTTCAGGACGCTAGGCATAAATGGGTTAATTTACGCAACTCGTTGCTTATAATATGGATTTTCAAAAAAAAGTCATACAAAAATATCACAATAAACTATATGCTAACGCAACATAGCAAGTTCAAATTAATGTTTGTTATAAATAAACGTTATTTGCAAGCGCTAAAAAGAAAGCAAATTCCAACAAGAACAACAACAACATTATTTTGTATAAGACGACTGTTTCAATTAATATAAATCAAAGTACCGTGCACACTGTCTTACAACACCGTCCCATCACGAAAAATTATCAAATCGATTCGACAATCGATAATCATCGTCATGATAGCGTGAACACGTAAGGTTGAAAGACGTAAACTCGTGCTCGTGCACGCGTTCGGACAAATTATGACTCATTTTTTTCAGCGGCAATCACCAGAACAGTCGATTATATATTATAACATATAAAGGAAACGGCAAAGTGTTGCATATTTTAGCACAGTCAAAGGTTATCATGTTTAAATGCATTTATCTTTCCCCTAAGTGAATGATCAAGTAAGAAATTATTCAAATTAAGACATTCGACTTACAATAAGTACCATGATATTTGCTCGTGTCGCTATTGGAGCAATAAGCGCCTGTTATTTTCCATAGCATTTATCAAACCGTACATTAGAGACACATTACAGGCGTGATAATGACTGACTGAATGAATAATGTCCATGAAGGTGAATTGGTTCACGAGAATTATGTACTTGTTTGCTCCCTCCAACCCCTCATCATCCCGTTGACAGATTAAACAAGACTTACTAAACTCAGCAAAATGCTTTAACAATATTTCTTAACTTTTCTTTTCTTTCATTTTAATACAAATCCGACGATAATCGCACGGTTATCGCCCGACATCGGATTCGTTGTACGGTTATCATGACGAGCTCCTTCCGGCGGCCGTCAGTAATCATGCGGAGGCCCTCCGGCAATCAGACGTTCGCAGGCCGATGTATGTGTCCCTGGAAAATACCTTGATTTTTGCCGATACACGTTCAATGAATCCGATGTCAGGCGATCGACGGGCAAAAACCGGGCGTTGATCGACCGATATTTTGTTCGATCTCAAATCGATTCCTTACCAGTCCCGACGTTGGGTAACATTTGAAGTGCGAGTAAAAATTTTCATAACACATTAAGTATTAAGTTGAAACTGACAACCGCGATGAAATCTTAAAGTAAGAGCATGTTTTGGGTAAGCATGTCACATAAAACAAACAAGTTAAACGCATGAAAAGTGCGCGCTCACCTCAGAAGTGCACATCAACGGAGGTAGAATATTTTTGCTTCATTTTCTACGTAGATGTAACTAGTGCGGGCTGTTACTATGGACAAATATTCGTAGAATTGAAATGAACACTCAGATCGAATAAACTTAAACGCACAATTAAAATTTATTATTATTAAAAATCAAATGATGTTCTTCGTATAGGTAATGTAAGTGACCATTTATGTTTTCAATCGAGTAACTAGCATAACGAAGCCATTTTATTGGTATTTCCATGTTTTTAAAGAGTAATTTCAAATAAATGAGTAACATTACAAATACCAGCGTTTAATATATGCGCCGCGCACTTGGAAATACGTGCATGATTCATGCGAGTAGTGTCGTCCCAGATACGGCTAATCACTTAATCAGGGACGACACTTTCCGACTAGACTGGATTTTCATTATTAAGAAAAATTCATTTACACTAAGATTTTAAATAAAAACGGACAATGGCGTACCTGATTAGCCTGTGCGGACTGTACAGACTAATCTAGGACGACACTAGAGAGAACGCACATACATGTTTTTAAGCTGGAATATCCCAGAAGGACTCATACACATGTTTTTAGCAATCACGTACTGGTAACTCAGGACTAGTAAAGGCATTTGCCATGCACACTTCACAGTTCTGGCCTTCTATGAGACTTTGGACATTGTTATTGCATTTACTATATTATTAAAGCAATCCTTTTTGCAAAACACTGGCTTCCGTGGCTAGATAAAACGTATATATGTACAGGAATTCATAAAAGGCGCTGGAAATTGTTTATGCAAATAAATGGAGTCTTAAAATTCGTAGTCTGCGGCTTATGTTAGTTGTTTTGTATTAAAATGGTTAAACAAAATTTGGTTCTGGAAATTGTATTCACTGATTACTAGTAACTGCTACTTTAAGCTTTTAATAGAAAGATTTCAGAAACAAGTATGTTGCTTTTCCGGATGGAGAGAACCAGTAGGGGACTAAAAAATGTCTTCGTGGTGTAAAACAAACATTTCTATGTTATTTGAGTTTTATTCATACATAAAGATATATAGAACTATCACAAATAAATAACTGCCCAATTATAACACACAGCATAAGTTACAGACTCGTGCATTGAAGCTTTAAACAGCAGAACCCGGTAGGCGTATAATACATATCAATTTGCATACACAGAAGGTTGCCCAACTAAAGCTAAACAAGAGCACCGCATAACGGGTGCCACGCTCGGCTGCGGGTGCAGTTTTGAATAAATGAAAGATTGTCAGATTATTTTTTTAAGAGGTCACAGTGACCTTGACCTTTGACCCCAAAATGGGTGTGGGGTGTAGAACTCATCAAGATGCATCTACATGTGAAGTTTCAAAGTTGTAAGTGGAAGCACTCTGATTTTAGAGCCAATGTTAAGGTTTTAGCACGACGACGGCGGAAGACGAGCTGGCTATGACAATACCTCGGATTTTCTCCGAAAACAGCCGAACTAAAGAGGGTGCTCAGAATAAATCGTGTATTTGATGCGCAACAACTCTGGCGGACTGCACAGGCTAATCTGGGACGACACTTTATGCACATGCATTAAACTCCCTTTTCACACAGCAATTAACATTCATATTCGTTAGTTGATAAGTTCGTGATAAAAAAGACTTAAGTGGCCACTTAAATTTGGATTTCTTAATTTGAAAAAAAAAGATTTTTTGTGTGTGTTTATTTTTGGATCGGTCAACCAACGTTATTAAACAAAACATAAATCTCACACAAATACAAATGATTTTTACAATATCATTTGCTATTGATTCACTGAGAAGTGAGGAATAAGTTTGAAGAAAAAACTCTCGCTATGAAAAATTCTAATAGTATTTACGCTGAATCCTCCTTAGCAAAAAACATCATAAAACCTAATGACCTTTATATATGGACTTAAACCACATATGTTTTGGGTCCACATGTAACATGAATGTCCTTCTTGTTATTAAAGGCTGTCTCTTTTACAGTCTTTCGTTAAAAAAAAAGCGTCTGAAGGCCAATTCGTAAGTACCAAGTTATGAGACGGTTATATTTATACATGTATACAGAGTTGTCCAAATTTTCAAAACTAAAAACCAGGTAAAATAAAATATATTTTTTTAACTTTATACATGCACAAGCATCTATCAAAACTTCCTGAAAACGTTGCGTAAAAAAAAACGGAAAACGGAATGCTGGAAAGACTGACAGTGCGACTACTACATGCCACCCTAGAGGGGGCATCAAATCATAAGTATAAAAGTACAGAGTAAATATCAGTTATAGAACGGTGAACCTATCCCGTTAAGAAACAAATACACTATCCCATAAAGAAGCAAATACAACATATGCCTTTTTATTTATAAAAAAAACTAGTATATAACACATACTTTCGCTTTAATAAACCAGTACAGCACATATATTTCATTATGTACATTGAGTGATGGCCATCTAACCATATAATACAAATTGATGATCACAAATAAGAACATAAACATGACTTTATTTCAGACTTTGCAAAAAATCCACCAGTTTCTTATTAAACTCCAGGGAACTGTTCATGTAGCAAGCGTGGCCTGCCCCTTTCAATTCTTCTATGACCGTCACGTTGGGCAGATTCTTAAGGTTCTTGAGGCTTTCTTTTCCGAGTGTGGCGTCTGTCTCACCATAGATGATCATGGTAGGAATCTAAGGGCATACGAGTAAGCGAGATCACGATTTGATGTGGGCTCAGGTACAATTAAAAATTACCTCTGGTACTCTTAAGTATTCTACTAATTACCTCAGGTACAGAAGATACACTTAAAAGTACTTCAGAGTATGGTCAGAAGCCTTTAAGCGTATTTTCCGAACCCTGGGTATATTGTACTATACTTACCGGTAAGAGTCAATTTGAATAAATAACATACTTCTAGTACCTATAAATAAGTCACATACTTCTCATCAATAGGAATAAAAAGCATTAAGTGCATCTACTTACATGAGCACTTTTATATTGGTCCAAATACTTCTCTGTGTTTACAGGAGCTACAGGAACAAACCCCCTGGATTTCTCTTGCACTTTGGAAGGATCTCAAAATAGATAATAGATACACCAATGTGAAAATCCTGACATCACCCTGGTGAACAAATGCTTCCAAAAATCATTCTTTAAGCTCAGTATTCACCAGATTTTCTTCACAGCACTATTGAATTCTTTACCAAAATCATCAGCTCGGTCTTTTTCATTACCCAAATGAGTAGCAATAAAAGCACATTGAAAATGCTATGAACTTAATGGAGTGATGTTGTTTAAAGGGAGATTATACGATTTTTATGTGTTAAATTGTAATATATTGTTACAAATATGTTACAATAACACAAAATAGGCAAGAACATTTATACATTTAAGACGAATTTCATAAAATGCAGCAAAGACAAATGAGCCCCCCGAGCCGATTGTGACGAAGATATTTCAGACATATTACTACATATTCCTACAATATCCGAGGCATTCTTATTTTTATTAGGATCAGAGTTAGTGTTCGTGTGTCGTATGAATAGATATAGTTGCAGGAAATTAAAATGATCCGTAAAACTAAATTTAGATTCACATCCTACATGCATTATATACATGCTGGCGAATTTGGCTGTACAAACATTTTGGTTTTCAGAATTTTTTATCTGGCTTATTTCCTATTTTCCGACACATGTTCTTCTTAACTTTTATTTTAATTTATATTGAAATACATGTGTATATGTATAATAAGTTTTTTACACATTTTATATAAATTCATAAATATTAGACAAAATCTATATAATCTCCCTCTAACCACTTAGTAGGTATCAATTTACTTAGTGTTTATGTAGATGTAGTATCTCTATTTTGTTAAATTCTACCACAAATAACAAAAGGTGCACTATTGTTGCTATTTTTACATTTTATATAGCCAAGTCTGGCATGCAAATACAGATCTCAACTAGCCCCATATACAAAGAACAAGTCCAACGCGTCCAAATAATGGATTAGAGGGCAGACTGCATGTATAAGAATGTATTTTTAATGCATTAAAACTAATAATACTTTACGCACTCTAAATCAAACCTAAACAATAAAGCCACTTAAAAATTCTGGCACTTTCAATTTCCATTATGCTTCCTTTGAAAGCACACAATAAGAACGTTACAAACCTTTAAACAGGAAAGGCAGGGAAAAGCCTCCACTCATCGATGGACTCACGATGACAGGTTTTGTAAGTCCCAAGGACGTGATTGCCTTGGCAAGGAACACATCATTTTCCATTTTTTCCGGCTTTTTGCTTTTCCATTTATCACCTGAAATTAAAGCAAAAACAACATAACAGTAGGGTACATCTGTGACATATTAAGAAACAGTCATTTTCTCTTAAAATTATATTCATTTGAAATATTAGTTTAACCTTATTAATGATGCTTTCATTATATCCCTTATCTCCTAAAGAATTCTTAAGAATACCCTTAACCATAAAAAATCATGCTTATAACTTGCTGTCTTGACCTAAACATATTCATGCTTATATTTTCTGTTATGTGTGGCTTACACAAACCCTTACATTCAAAGATTTTATCTTTGATATCATCAACAAATTGATAAATGTTTTAGTTCTATCTAATCCCACTTTTCATGTTATCTTTCAAGAACAAAAAGGCCTTTGTAACAAAGACCTGCTTGTATATAATTAATTTTATAGGTGAAGATTGAGCAATTATGAACAGTTTTTAACATATCAAGGATGACTTTTGACCCACACTTTTATTCTGCTTTTTTAAGTGCAGAAATTGCACACACCAAGGCCAGTTACTGACAAGTGCACACACCAAAGCCAGTAACTGACAAGTGCACACACCATGGCCAGTTACTGACAAGTGCACACACCAAGGCCAGTTACTGACAAGTGCACACACCAAGGCCAGTAACTGACAAGTGCACACACAAAGGCTAGTTACTGACAAGTGCAAAAACCAAGGCCAGTAACTGACAAGTACACATACCAAGGCCAGTTACTGACAAGTGCACACACAAAGACCAGTAACTGACACATACATACACCAAGGCCAGTTACTGACAAGTGCACACACCAAGGCCAGTTACTGACAAGTACACACACCAAGGCCAGTTACTGACAAGTACACATACCAAGGCCAGTTACTGACAAGCACACACACCAAGGCCAGTTACTGACAAGTACACACATCAAGGCCAGTTACTGACAAGTGCACACACAAATGCCAGTTACTGACAAGTACACATACCAATGCCAGTAACTGACAAGTGCACACACCAAGGCTAGTTACTGACAAGTGCACACACCAAGGCCAGTTACTGACAAGTACTCACACCAATGCCAGTTACTGACAAGTGCACACACCAAGGCCAGTTACTGAAATGTGCACACTCCTAGGCCAGTTACTGACAAGTGCACACACCAAAGCCAGTAACTGACAAGTGCACACACCAAGGCCAGTTACTGACAAGTGCACACACCTAGGCCAGTTACTGACAAGTGCACACACCAAAGCCAGTAACTGACAAGTGCACACACCAAGGCCAGTTACTGACAAGCACACACACCAAGGCCAGTTTCTGACAAGTACACACACCAAGGTCAGTTACTGACAAGTGCACACACAAATGCCAGTTACTGACAAGTACACACACCAATGCCAGTTACTGACAAGTGCACACACCAAAGCTAGTTACTGACAAGTGCACACATCAAGGACAGTTACTGACAAGTGCACACACCAAGGCTAGTTACTGACAAGTGCACACACTAAGGCCAGTTACTGACAAGTATATACACCAAGGCCAGTTACTGACAAGTGCACACACTAAGGCCAGTTACTGACATGCACACTCACCAAGGCCAGTTACTGACAAGTGCACTAACCAAGGCCAGTTACTGACAAGTGCACACACCAAGGCCAGTTACTGACAAGTGCACACACCAAAGCCAGTTACTGACAAGTGCACACACACCAAGGCCAGTTACTGACAAGTGCACACACCAAGGCCAGTTACTGAAAAGTGCACACACAAAGGCCAGTTACTGACAAATACACACACCAAGGTCAGTTACTGACAAGTGCACACACCAAGGCCAGTGACTGACAAGTACACACACACCAAGGCCAGTTACTGACAAGTACACATACCAAGGCCGGTTACTGACAAGTGCACACACAAAGGCCAGTCACTGACAAGCACACATACCAAGGCCAGTTACTGCCAAGTACACACATCAAGGCCAGTTACTGACAAGTGCACACACAAATGCCAGTTACTGACAAGTACACACCAATGCCAGTAACTGACAAGTGCACACACCAAGGCTAGTTACTGACAAGTGCACACACCAAGGCCAGTTACTGACAAGTGCACACACAAAGAGGAAAATCACACCCCTGACCTGGTAAGTCCAAAGCCACGGCTCTGTATCCAACCTTGTTCAACAGCTGCAGCGTGAATACTGGCTCAGACACCCAGGTCTTGGCCTCAAATGCCTGCCCATGCAGGAACAGGACATCCAGCTTGGATCCCTCTGGCTTTACCTCTCTGTATACCAGAGATATGCCCTGAAAACAGAGTCTCAAGCTAGAGGCTTCATATCTTTGTACATGTACATCAGTACCCTAAAAACACTGGTCTTGTACCATGAGAATATTGAGTTCATATGAATTCTGACTCAACTTTGATTGTTTTCTCACTTTTTAGATGAGCGTGATTATCATGAATAACATGATGTTCAGCGATGTTTTGAGTAAGTCTCAGCTCTGAGCCTAACCCTTTACCACTTAGATACATATTTTGACAGATCTGAAGTCCCTTCAATAGTTAAATTTAATTAAAGACCTTTCTTACTAGATTTTAGTTTTTAAGGCTTCATTTTCAACCCTTAGATACTGATGAGCAGCAAACAGCATAAAACCTGAACAGACTGCGAGTTACTCACAGGCTGTTCTGGTTTTATGCTGTTAGCCCAGTGTTCTCCGGAAGCACCGGCAGCCGGCGATTTCACCGGTTACATTCTATCAAGATGCTTGCTACTTTCCCAAAAATATCATTTAAAATGGTGCAAATACACCAGTTTTATTGCTTAGTCGCCGGCTACTTTAAAAATATAACTGGCTTCTGAAATTTTTCTGGAGAACACTGAATTAGCTCTTTTCAATTTGCTTCTGAGTGGAAAAGGGTTAAACATGAATATAAAAGTCTGCCAATTGCTGAGATTTGAGACTGTTCATGATCTGACAACCATTCTCAGCTCTCAGCTGTATGGACACTCAATCTCATCTTCTGAGATGAGCTGAAAAGTTGAGAATATTCAAGATACTTGGCAATGGTCTGTAGCTTGTAAAAATTCAGTGTGTTGATAAATTGACAAGCAAGAAGAGTATTGACATGAAACCTTGAGATTTCTGGCTTGTCTACTCTTTACACTGAGAGTATGCCCTTAAAACATGTCTCTAGGTTGAACAATTAAGTATGTTTTGTACATGGAAATGCAAAGCCTCTTTTGGACTTAAACTTTATGATTTCTGTTTTTTATATATACTTATTTACACTACTACACACAAGCTCTTGATAGTAAAATGCAATCTATTAATAAACTCATTAGCTAGAACAGTTTTGGAATGAAGCTCTTTGACTTAAGGTTTCACGTCCTTGTTTATGAGTCATATGTCTTGAAAACGAGACTCTAATTTGACGAATTTAGACCAGCAAAAATAACTCTGAAATGAAACCATACAAAGTATTGTTTTGCTTCTTTGTGTTCAATAATTGCCCTGAAAACAAGTAACAAGGTGGAAAACTTCAGCCTGTTGCAGAACAGAAACGCAAAACAGGTTTTGGAATGAAATTTTCATGATTTCTGGTTTTGATTACTTGTTCATGACTGATAAGCCTTGAAAAAAAATTGTGAGTTTTTTTAGTTTAGTTAAAACCCATTTATTTTAGATTAATTGCATAGAAAGCCAATAGCTTATTTGAAATGCTCTTTAAGTCCGATTCCTGGGACTAGAACCAGTACTTTGTGTCTCTGGGGGAGATCTAAAGAATGATCTCACAGTGGGGATCAAACCATAGACCTCCCGGTTGCTAGGGGCACACCATATCCATTACACCAAGGCCACCCAAATTGTGAGTGTTTATTCCAATTATAAACTGACCAGGAAAAACAGTATTGAAATAAAGTCTCGTGATTTTTGGCTTTCCTTCTTTATACACTTCGGATTGCCCTGAAATCTGGTTAATGCACAACCTAGCAAGAACAGTTTGGAAATGGAACTTTTTTTTATTCCCATGAGAGGGCCAGATAAGATGCGTATCTGCGTAAAATACGCATGAAAAAAAGAAAAGAAAATACGCATGTAAAGTTTTGTTGAGTAAAAAAACTCCTGGCTAAATTCGGATTACGCATCATGTGCAATTTCAATGCGTATTAGCCGTTTATACATGCATATAAATACATGTAAACATGACTGGTTCCCGCCATTGTGCCCATATTGATAAAAACTTACAGGTAGTGACATACATAATATAGAATGTGGTTCCCGACCTAATTTACTACTCAGTCAGAGCGGTATCATTTCATTTTTGCCCACGATAAAGGCCATTGTTGACACAACAGGCTCCAGGCTGCATTGTTGAGAATCGATATACGCTTATGATGAAAACATTTGACATCACATTCGTTAAACCCAAATGAACAGTGGCTTGCCAAATCAAGACCGAAAAAGAGATTAATGGCTGCTTATAAGCCAAGGGCAAAAAAACAACAACAGAAAAACTGTTAAATAAAACAAAAGTGATTGCTTTATTGTGTACAAGACTGCTTGTTATAGCGAGTTAACACTACATGTACAATTAATTATTAATTCTGATCCTTTGAACATAAATACTCCTTAAAATTATCGGATTTTGATTTTTACTCATCAAATAAAAATGTCATGAGACAGAGTGAAATACCCCTTGGCTGAAAAAATTATCTGGAGCTCTGATTCCCATAACTGCTGCTTTCTACTGGCAATATTCATTAAAAAAGAGTCTTTTCTTCGTATAATTAAGTTTGTAAAGGAACAGATTTGAAATCGATCCTTCTTTATATATCTTACATCTGGTTTTGCTTTTGTGTAAAACAACTCTATAGCCTGTTATGTTAGGCCTCCTATGGATAAGCTTGGACAGACTAGGTAACATACCCACTTATAAATGCATGAACACTCTGCCATTGTGACAGCTATATCTAGTTCTACACAAGCAGGTTTAACAAACAATTAAGGCACAGCTTACTTCTCCTGCATCTTTTGTTTGTTCCTTTGGTACTGGCTCGTCCTTCATAATCTTCATCATTGCTTCTGTGACCGCCATGTTGCCTGACTCAGAAACTGTCTCTACTTGTTCTGTCGTAGACTTGCTTGTATAAGAGTACCAGAAGATCACTGTACTTATCAAGCCTGTGAAGAATAGAAGCAGTTTTTTTTTCCTTCTTTAGCAAGGGCCTTACCCAGGGCCCCTTCCCCCAAGAGAAAGGCCCTTTCCCCCGAGAAAATTTCTTTAAAATAATGCTATTTTCCCCAAATTTAAAACTTACTTTGTGGAAATTTCTTCCCCTTTTTTCAGTTTAGTTGATACTTTTTTCCCCCAAATGGAAAGCCAGGCCCTTTCCCCAAATCAAGAAAAAAAGCCCTATTTGAAGAAAATATCCCCTCAATATTAAACTGATGTGTGTGAACTCTTAGTCTTCGAGCATAAATAACAATCTTCAACTGCATCCCATATCTATTTATGGAGGATATAGGAATTTTTCTTTAAAAGTTTTAAGAGGCCAAAACGTGTGTGGGCTTTTGTCTTTTTATTGCCCCAGAGAGGTGCTTTTAAAAATGTTACTACACAAGTGAACAAAAAGAAGTAACTCCTTCCTTGTATTGCAAAAATTTATTTATTGCATTATTGAATAATATGACCAAACAGGCATAAGTAATCTAACAAGAGTTCCCTAAGTTACCTTTACAACAAATCACACTTTGTAAAAAGAATAGACCAAATTATGATTCATTGATATCATTATTTGAAAACACCAGCTAATCAAAATGACAGAAGTGAGTGAAAAGCTGTCTAAATGGCGTGAACAAAAAATCAAATGGGACATTTTAGGGTATTAACAAAAATTATATACATAGCAAATATTTAAATTGCATGTCAAATGTTCAAACTGTAATCACTCACTCTGGATTTCAGTGGTTTTATGAAAAATAGGCTACTAACCTATTATAATAATTACTGCAGGTTTATTTATATGAAGCCCAGATGGACTCATTCTTCCCACACAAGGTGCAAGTGATCTGCAACTTAGGCTACCATTCTCTGTTCACTGAAACATAAAGAAATCACAGAACACAGGTATAATCACTCAGCACTAAGCAGCAAAGAAATCGCTCATACATAATTAGTTTGTAACAGTAAACACTGTTATAAATATATGTACATGTTAAAAAATAGTTGTTTACTTTCAATATGCATGTCTTTAGAGCTGCAAATTCCTTGTATTGTTAATTCTAAATTTATATTGTTGAACATTATATATGTTTGTCATTGACCACTGATGACTACATTGTGTGTTAAATGTATGTGTACTCATGGGCTTCAAGCCTAATTATTTATTCTGAAATAAAACCAAAACCATGATCTACAGTGTTTTTTTTCACCATTTTGGGAATGGGGCTGGGTCCCTTTGGATTGGGAAAATTTGCAGCCTTTTGACTAAAATCTGGAAATAAGTGTTGCTGTTGTTTTGATTTTGAATGAAAAAACAACAACACATATCTATATATTCAAACAAAAGGCAGGGAATTGTTATACCACTGTAAATAATTTATGTTTAAGTGGGGATTAAATATACAATTGTAAACAACTAAATATAAATGTAGGGGATAACTTTACCATTTTAAATAAATAAATGAAAAAAGTAAGTGACAAATACTTTACCATCATTAATACATAAATGTTAAAATAGGAGATAGCAGTACCATTTTAAACTAGAAATGGTGCTGCAGCGGCCAACACGTATCCCTCGCCGCAACTTTTGACCCTGGGGTCAGATCAAAATTCCAAATAGTGCACTGTTGCACATATGCTCATAGCTACCATGTATTTAAGTTTCATGGTTCTAGTGCTAATAGTGTAGGAGGAGATAGTGGCCAAGACGAACGGACGGGGGAGATAACCACATAATACCCCTCTTTGGAGCGTGGGGATAATAAACAAATTTGTGAAAATAATAATTATGTATAATTAAGCAGAATTATGTATTATTAAGTGAACATATTTAGAAAAAAGTCATTATAAGTTCTCATCAAATTTTACTACTATTGTAAATGTGGGTTTTTTATAACTGATGTTTGTGAATTTCATGAATATAAGTTTACATAAAGTGGGTATTACAAAAACTAAATATGGATTAGTTTTGGTGCGTTTACATCAACTCTTAAGAGCCCTTACTTTTTCTAATCAACATTGACTGTTTCATCTGATAGATAACTTATCAATAAATCAGAAATTTTTCATATAATAATTTAAAGTATCCTCGAGTATCCTAACATCGTGGTAATAACGAAAGTCGGCCTATAATAAAAAAGTATAATTAGTATAAGGGCTCTGGGTGGAGTGGGGGCTCTGCCCTTTATTCTCATGTGTATGTTACTGTAGCTGATATCTGGTTTGACACCCACAACCTTGATTGTATTCTTTATTGTAAAACCATGATAATATTTTATAAGAAAATGACACACTGATATTATGCTTGTTTATATTTATATATATATATATATATATATATATATATATATATATATATATATATATATATATATATATATATATTATAACTTGAATTCAATAGATATACATTTAATAAAACATAGATAAAAGATAAATAGATTTTTTTTTGTTTTTGCCGATACCGATTACCGGTACCGATTTGCTGAAAAGTCTGTGTCTGTTTTGGCTATTATTTTTTTAAGGAAAAAAATTATGGCTATTATTTTCTGAAGGCCAGTGTGAGCACTGAAGAGATCTTGGCGGTTCAACACTTAAATATTACATCGGATATTGGTCAATGTTACTACGGTACATAAAACAAAAAACATGCAGCAAAATATTACATATTTTACTTTTTCATTGCATACCCATTGCTCAGCGTCTCGGTCCCTGTGTATCCTAAGTTCGTGGTAAACCTTCCAGGTTAAAATCGATTAATTTCCGGTTTCAAAATGTTATTTTTTTGCATAAGGCCAATCAAAACAATTGTTTACTGTAACTTATCAACTTAAATTTAGCTGAGAATTTTTTTTGTATATGGGATTAACAAGTTCTAACTTTTGAACACTGAAAATAACAAAAACACTATCTATATATGTCTCATTAAAACGTATAGAACTTATTCCTAGGAACCAGGGGAGCAATGGATGCAGTAAAAGGGATCCCCAATCCTTACATAATATTATTATTTGCGGTTACTTAAAGAAAGATTACTACTCAAAATCAACGAAATTTGCATACAATATTTCGTAAAATAAAGCTAAACAATTAAAATTCATTGTTCCTTATCGAGGAATCGAATTATCGATAATTATCCATTATCGAAATTTCAACGCCAGATATGGTCTGGTAGACTAGATGTTTGTGGATTCAAAATGCTCGTTTTTATTAAGGTTTTAACATGGTACCATTTAAGTGTTCATGTGTCGTATCAATAGATATAATCGCAGGAAATTAACATGGAATTTATTATGGTCACGAATAAATAAAAACGAGCATTTTTTTTCTACAAAAATCAATGTAATCATACCACATCTAGCGTTGAAATTGTGGCTATTGCTATAAGGAACACTGATTGTTTAGGTGTTAACTTTATTGTACGAAATACTTAACGAAGTTTTCGTTGATTTTGAGCGTTATAGAGACTTTATTCCATTTAAATCAGTGCTATTTTATTGCAGACCATTGATAAAATGTAGAAAACAGCTAAAATATCAAGTCACTTTAACAGAAAAATAAAAATTGCTTGGTTCAAAATTTGAATACTCATTTCAAAGACCTATCAATATACAAAGATAAGCGTTATCGGGTTATCGCGGATTTTCTCCCGGAGAGAACGAGATTTAGTCACGTGGCCAAAGGCTAGGTACAACGAATAGTTCGTCTGTAACGAGATCGTCAGTAACGTGTCGATTGATTCGCAAAATATGAACGGTTATCAAATCAAATGAACGCATATGCATGCATTATGTGACACGCCTCGTTGTTTGAAATGAATAGGACACGAGCTATCGAATAAGGGGAGAAAAGTCAAAAATAGTGTTTGAAAGTCTATAGAAGATTTATTCGAGTTGACAAACGGACTCGAAATATTGCTCGGTTTTCGACTGACTGTGAGTTAACGGCTGGACAGATATTTTTTAAGTTAACTTTTTTTGAAAGGTTGTCCAATTGCCCATAGGAGGATCAAGGGATGCTTTGGATTAAAGCTATTTTTGACATTTTTGCGGCCCGCGAAGACAGGTCTATAATAAAGTCTAGTTAATGACCTTGTTATGATTCCAATATCAGAGGATGGGGATTTTTTTTCATGGCTCTTTGTCAATTTTTTTTCTCATTAAACATGATTTTATATATTTATTTGAATATATTGGGCTCCTAAAAAAATACTATCCAAGGTACATTACTTCCACCTGTGGATATTTCCGTAGAGATTCATTGATCTATTAATAAACATGTTTATTTAAGATCCGAGATTAAACAAAGAAGACGCCTAGAATATTGTAATAAAACGAAACGAGTAGTTACAAATTCTTGTTATTTCAATCACTTTTCAGACATATTGAAGGAGCATTCACGGTTGTTTAGATTAAAACCGGCGCCAGTTGAACGTCTACTGAAGGAGAATCGCGGGAAGTTAGCAGGCCAGTGTAGCTTCAACAGGTGTCAGATTAGTACACTTGCATATTAGGTTGACAGATTTCGCACCTTTTTTAACATGGTTTTCCAAAATAAGGCCCCGTGACCCCGGGACAGACCCCCGGATTAACCTACACAACATTCCTACAAACGTATTAGTTTTAACATAAGAATATCAAATCATTTTTCATGTACAACATATTCACATGGCAAAATATAACAAAACCGATTTTTTTTCAAAGGATGATGATTTAGACCTCGATGAAATTTTAGGAGAATATACAGCAGACGAAGATGCTATTGATAATTTAAATGGGAAGCAAATTGCAATTTATATTTGTCTAGAGTGCAAAATGGAGTATAAAAGTATTTCCGGGTTCCGGGGTCACGTCTTGAAAAAGCATGACAAAAATCTCAAAGGCACGCTATAACGGGTTTCCATGTATCTCTTTGAAATTCAGAAGTCGAAACAGCGGTAATTAAAATAGTTCTTGTTTTAGGAAATAGACCATTAAAGTAAGAAAAACAGTAAAAAACAAATACCTAGCAATGTACTGATACGTCTTTGGAAAAACGGACAAATTACGTAAATAAGTTGTTAAGCCCCGTTTTCCTATGCTTCTTTCGCATTTTGTAGCCTTACGCACACATTTAAATTCTCTGTAGAAATTCAAATTATTATATACGTTAAAAGCAATAAAGGTGACCATGCTGAATTGCATTGAGCAAAAGTATACCGTAGTACCTAAGCAGAACGTATCCCCCATCGAGGGTAAACATTGCATAGAATTAACGAACGAAAAAACGCATGTAAATTATTTGATAGTTTAATAGCATATTTAACAACATACAACATTACACAAAAGTTAATAATAAATTAACGAAATACTTTTTTATTGAAGAAATGTTGTTTCATTACACGAGTCGCGTTTCGAGAAAACTGGACATAATGCTTGTGCGTAGTTTCATCCCAGATTTAGCCTGTGCAGTCCACCAAGGCTAATCAAGGAGGACCCTTTACGCCTAAATTGGTTTCTTACTAAGAGACTTTATTTAAAAGAAAAATGTCATATAAGCGGAAAGCGTCGTCCCTGGTTAGCCTGTATGAACTGCACAGGCTAATCTGGAATAACAATTTACGCAAAAACATTATGTCCAATTTTCTCAGAACGAGATTCATAAAATGAAAGAACAACATTTCTGTAACATTTTTGTGTTAAACAAGTTACCAATGTGGATAATTTGCAAGATCTGTACAGATTAAAACAAAATAAATACGGTCAAGTCTAATACAAATTATACATATAGTTTATTCATATTAATTACTTCTTGCAGCTGCAGACTACAGAAAGAGTTCACAGCCGTCTAGCGGCAAACAAGAGTTTGATGATGCGGAAAACCGGCGGATTCAGCAAGTGTTTCCTATTGCGTATAAAAGCACACTAAAAAATCTTCAAACAGATCCAATGTACAATATATTGGGTACCTGTCCCATTCATTTAGTGTCGTTCTCCCATTTGCATTCTGTTCAAAGTCTTCCAAAAATTCACGATTCAAAATGTCCGTCTCATCTTCCATGTTCATTATGTCTGGACCATTATCAATGAATCCTGTATTCAGCAACCCTGAATCATCATCTAAACGAACAAGGTAGTCATGGTCATTCCCCTCATCACAGGTTTGGACATAAACATTACTACACGTTTGACTGTTGCCAGAACATGAATCATTTGACAATCCCGATAGAGCAGGTATTGTTTCATCCAATAGAGCAGGTTTTATTTCATCCGATAGAGCAGGTATTGTTTCATCCGATAGAGCAGGTATTGTTTCATCCGATAGAGCAGGTATTGTTTCATCCGTGCTGGTTGTGACCTTAGGTGACCTTAGGTTTTTTCCATAGGTACTTCTGTGTACAAAAGCCCTTACTGCGTTTCTTTCGCGGCATCCTGCAAAAAATAAATGTTCATATAAATGTTCATATTATATGTGCAGATATGGTTTCATCAACATAAAGTATGCGTGAGAGAAATTGAAGTATGAACACGTAATAATAATCGTCCACATACTAATCGTAATCATAACATTAGTATCCTCTTAGACAAAAATAAGAACAGAACTTATTAATTTATTCACAATAAACAGTTTTTTTTTCATGTTTAGCAGAAGCATAAGAAGAAATATTTATTAATTGTAGAAGAAGTAGTAGTTGTAGCAGCAAAGCAGCAGTAGCAGAAGAAACATATAAGCAGTAATAATTGTAGAAGAAATTCTGACGATTCATGATTTTTAGTTAAGGTTACTTATTAAATACGTAATGGTTTGGCCTGCGCTTGTAAATTATTGATGAATAAGCAATTGACGCAACTTACTATTGACCAAGGTTAAAACAATATAACACAGATTTCAATAAACCATAACGGTGTTTCGCAAAGACCTATCTCTCTGATTCGCTCGTACCATATAACAAAGCGTTGCTTTTAATATAGAGTAAATTGTATTATAAAATGCAATCTACGAGGATCAACCACTACATATAATTTAAAATCAACATTGTTATAAAGTGTAAAAATTTCAAAGGCCGATCTTTTATCCTGGTCCGAAACTTATGTTTTATAGTTCATTTACATGTAATATCTGTTTGATCGGAAATTATACCCACTCGATGAACCGTCTGCTGAATCGACATTTAAAATTACGCATGCATTGTTATTCACTTAGCACCATAAAACTTTAGTATTGGTATTGTTAACAATACTTTTAAAGAGACATTTTATTTTCTCATTCGTCTGAATTCGTTTTAATCGCTGATTGCCAATGTAAGAAACCTTCAATAGGCGTATTTGATTGGAAAGGTTTTATTATAATCTTTGTGAAGATCAGAGTTCACTGAACCAGCGAGACCATCTTTCTTATTGTGTCCTGTTAAATCCACTTTTTACCTCCATATCGAATGTTGTTACATGCATATGCTGACGTTAGTTTTATTTATCCAATTATGCATTAGTGTTTTTTTCCGGTTCAATGATCAAAGCCAAATGATTTTTTTTTTAATTTAGTTATTTGTTTACTTTAAAAAGAGTGTAAAAGTGCACATTTATTCAAAATATACTCGCAAAATTCTCAAGACGATTTTATTAAAATAAGTCCTTCAGTCCTTAATAAGCAAAACATATTGAAGTAAAACAAACATTTTACAAGCTCAAAACAATCTTATTATGACAATATCAGACACACCTCTGGGAAAAATTAGATTAATGCATGTGCTTTAAGTGTCGTCCCAGATCGATGTTCCTTTATTATCGAAATATTACTTTAAAGCGAAAATGGTCACCCCTCATTGGCCTGTACGGACTGAACATTCTTATCTGGGATGACACTACACGCATGCATGTCCGAAACATTTAAGTATATGTAATACAAGAAGAGATATCCAAGTGTTCACTAAATTAAGTGCTATGAGTTAAGTCTACCAATGTAGCAATATGAAAATGAAACAAAAAAAGGCTACAATTAACCAAATCTATCCTGAAATAGCAAAGTTATTCAAAAAGGTGTCCAAGCTATTTTTGAAGTCTTCCCTTCTCAATGTGTAAATGTATGAAACATGTAAGTGTATGTCTTACACGAAGAGATATTCAAGTGTGTACTAAATATAGTGCTATGAGTTTAGTCTTCCACTGTAGCAATATGAAAATGAAACAAAATAAGTCTACAATTAACCAAATCTATCCACAAATAGCAGAGTTATACAAAAAGGCGTCCATGCTTTTTTGAAATCTTCCCTTCTCAATGTTTCAATGTCCTAAACATTTAAGTATATGTCTTACAAGAAGAGATATTCAAGTGTGTGCTAAATATAGTGCTATGAGTTTAGTCTACCAATGTAGCAATATGAAAATGAAACAAAATAAGTCTACAATTAACCAAATCTATCCACAAACAGAAAAGCTATACAAAAAGGCGTCCAAGCTAATTTTGAAGTCTTCCCTTCTCAGTGTGTACATGTCCGAAACATTTAAGTATATGTCTTTCAAGAAGAGATATTCAAGTGTGTACTAAATATAGTGCTAAGAGTTTTGTCTACCAATGTAGCAATATGAAAATCAAACAAAATAAGTCCAAAATGAAACAAATCTATCCACAAATAGCAGAGTTATACAAAAAGGCGTCCATGCTTTTTTTGAAATCTTCCCTTCTCAATGTTTCAATGTCCGAAACATTTAAGCATATGTCTTTCAAGAAGAGATATTCAAGTGTGTACTAAATATAGTGCTAAGAGTTTTGTCTACCAATGTAGCAATATGAAAATGAAACAAAATAAGTCCAAAATGAAACAAATCTATCCACAAATAGCAGAGTTATACAAAAAGGCGTCCATGCTTTTTTTGAAATCTTCCCTTCTCAATGTTTCAATGTCCGAAACATTTAAGTATATGTCTTTCAAGAAGAGATATTCAAGTGTGTACTAAATATAGTGCTATGAGTTTAGTCTACCAATGTAGCAATATGAAAATGAAAAAAAATAAGTGTACAATTTACCAAATCTATCCACAAATAGCAAAGTTATACAAAAAGGCGTCCAAGCTAATTTTGAAGTCTTCCCTTCTCAATGTGTACATGTCCGAAACATTTAAGTATATGTCTTTCAAGAAGAGATATTCAAGTGTGTACTAAATATAGTGCTAAGAGTTAAGTCTACCAATGTAGCAATATGAAAATAAAACAAAATAAGTCCAAAATGAAACAAATCTATCCACAAATAGCAGAGTTATACAAAAAGGCGTCCATGCTATTTTTGAAGTCTTCCCTTCTCAATGTTTCAATGTCCGAAACATTTAAGTATATGTCTTACAAGAAAGAAAGTATATGTCTTACAAAAAGGCGTCCAAGCTAATTTTGAAGTCTTCCCTTCTCAGTGTGTACATGTCCGAAACATTTAAGTATATGTCTTTCAAGAAAGATATTCAAGCGTGTACTAAATATAGTGCTTTGAGTTAAGTCTACCAATGTAGTTATATGAAAATGAAACAGAATAAGTCCAAAATGAACCAAATCTATCCACAAATAGCAAAGTTATACAAAAAGGCGTCCAAGCTATTTTTGAAGTCTTCCCGTCTCAATGTTTCAATATCCGAAACATTTAAGTATATGTCTTACAAGAAGAGATATTCAAGTGTGTACTAAATGTAGTGCTATGAGTTTAGTCTACCAATGTAGCAATATGAACATGAAACGAAATAAGTCCAAAATGAACCAAATCTATCCATAAACAGCAAAGTTATACAAAAAGGCGGCAAATCTATTTCTGAGGTATTCGCATGCAAAACTGCAACCACAAAAAAACTTTCAGAACATTAACTTAAATTTCAAGTATATGTTTCACGACAAAAAATAAATCATTCTCAATATAAATAAATCTATGCTTGAAATTACAGTCTGTTATCCAAAAAATAACTGAATATTGCAATTTGTTTAATTTTTATTTACACTCAACAGATATGTTCTGTGTGTGTGTGTGTGTGTGTGTGTGTGTGTGTTTTATATTAAATACTCTCACAAAAAGTTGAAAAACGAACATTATATAAATTTATCACAAAAGGTTTTTTATGGTGAAGACATTAAGCTAAATACATTCAAGACATTCTTTAGTTTTCAGTTGTTTTAAGCTTACTTCGTAAATGACTATGGAAAATAGTCGAAAGAAGCTGATTTGCGAAACCATCCCCCACCCGCTTGCCACTACGTTGTATTTCAATATAGCGATATAATAACCAAATTATCTGCACAGTTACATCGTAATTAGATTAATTATTGACGTTTACACTTATTGATACAATACAGCGATGGGTGGTTAATTGATATTCGATAATACTAACCTTAAAGTCAATAAAGACAGGTGTGAAAACGATAACGATGATGGCAATTGTTTACCCGACTCGGCTTAAAAATGGCGTCGTCTGCTCGATTGATGTCACGTGATCTAGATCTCGGTTCCGCCGCTCGAATTTCCGATAATTTCTAATGGTCTGAATGGATGTAACTAATCTTTGTATATTGATAGGTCTTTGCTCATTTGCATTACCGGCTCTGAAAAGGTCACGTCATCTGCTTTGTAAAAAAAAAAAAAATGGGGGCAACACATTGTGGCGTTATATCGGTCATTTTTCACGTGCTATGAACATGGAATAGTAAAATATCATTTTTTAGAAAGGTGGTTATTTATTTATTCTTATTTACCTGTTTGAATCGCATTTTCGTAGAATTTTTCTCGGACGCTGTGTAAACAAACCGCTTTCACCTTTGACATAAGTCTCAGGCGGAAAAATAACGCACGCGACGAGAGGTCACGAGAATAATGGATACCACGATGTTAGAACTCCCACGATGTTGGGATACTCGACGATATATTATTCACATGATCTGAAAGTTTCTTCTATCCGAATTTATATCAAGTTCAGAAACCTATATTGTCATAATTTATTATCGCATTATCGGAATGATACTAACTTTTAAATAAAAGTTAGAATACAGTTTCGATCAGTATGCATAAATCATATGAAAAGCCTATTTAAATGAAACTAGATACCAATTTTATGAAGTTTGGGCTAATAGATGACCATCCGGAAGCAGTCAGAGTGCGGTGTGTTGAAATACCGAATTTATCAGACTTCAGACGAACGAAATGGTAGTGACTCGAAACTATTCTCCTAGCAGAGTTATCGTTCGTGCCTCAACATGTAATGAACCGCAGTGTAAGAGAGTGACTCGAAACGACCGACACCAAAAAAAACGAATTACCTCCCCCTCCCACCCCTGCCCGAAATCTTCGTAGATGTTATTTATTTATTAGAAGGCCGATACTACGCATGGCAATGGTAACTTTATTGACAAAATCACTCAAAGTTTCCAAAACGGATCAAATTTTCCCATTTCATCTACTTCATTTCGACAACTCTTATTTTCTTTGTAAAAACATCTTTTTACTGCAAATAGTCATTTACTTTCTTTCAAAATAGTATAAATTAGCTATAAAAACTGTAAAACTTATATAAATGCTAAAAAAATATTTAAGTCACTTTTTAGAGGGAATTGGGAGATGAAGCAACGGGAAGTAGTCAAAGTGGGAATAAACCAACTGTATGCGAATGTCACGAAACAGTTCGTCTACTCAAAATTCGTCTAATTTGTACTATTCAATTTGTTATAAATTTCCAGTACGTTTCCAATGGGGTGCAAAGCTGAAATCAAGGTTCCCTCCCTCGGCAATGCTTACAATGTAAAGGAAGATGGTATCCCAGTGTTGAAGGCCTCCAGGGTGTATCGGATTCCTAAGACCACGTTAAGAGACAGGGATCTACTGAAAATTGACCCAGATACATGTGTTATGGGGAAAGCTCCTATGTTTGACCAGTTCCAGGAGGCTAAAATTGTTGAACATTTCAAGAATATGGCAGCTCTGGGGTATGGATACACGCAACAGGAGTGTGTAGATGCTGCAAGTATGTATGTTGTCCATAACATTTATACATCTACTTCTCTTCAACTCAATTTGGATGATGGCGGGCAACTGAAAATATTAATTGGAAACACCCAGGTAAAATATTCTAGAGAAAAGCAACATTTTATTTTAATAAACTGGTAGATCTATGAAGTTTGAGCGAGTAATCGTAATAGTAGTAGCATGTCCATATATTTAAAAATACAGCACCGTCTAACACGCGCATCAACATGTGACGTCATTTTACTATGGTATGTTTCTATACAGTAAGGTAAAATAGCCATCGATATCGTGAAATACTTTCTAAATTCATAACAAACATTATGCAGCTGTAAACAATTTTTTGACTGACATCGTATATTGTTATAAAGAAGAACATACTTCTCCGTAGATTGGTCATTTACTGGATATGTTTGTTTATAAGAAATGGGAAAAAAACTTGTAAACATTCGGCACCGGAGCTAAGAAGTTTTGGGGGATATATTCGGCATGTTTTGGATTACATCGATACGTCGTACCCAACGATACGCAGTACTCTCAGTAATAATAAAACCACAAAAATTAAACGCAACGCTTAAATTAAATCGATTAGTTTCTATCTACAAATATTTTAAACAACCAAGTGAATAATAATAATACATGCCTTAAAACTTCGAAGCGTTGACCTAAGCAATTTCAAAATTCTTAAGACAATTCATTTACCCCTATCCAATCCGGAATATTCGATTCATAAGCGACAAATACTATAGTATATGTGCAACGTGTGTTGGTGTTATTATGAATCAACGATAAACTTCTAGGTCTGTACACGTTTGATAACAGAGCATATCACATATATATATATATATATATATATATATATATATATATATATATATATATATATATATATATATATATATATATATATATATATATATATATATATATAATAAAAGTAAAAATACGTGTCTGGGATTTTAAATATATATTGATTTAGCCAACGCGTTTCGCATAGCTCATCAGGGCATATATTACAACGTCAAAATGTCATGGAGATAACGTCATATCAATTATGACGTCATAACGTCAATAAATATTAAATGAAATTTAATTTGGGTTTAAATACATGTATAAAATGTTATTCTTTTGCTAACCTAGCTGAAATATTGTTCGAAAATAGCTTATAAAATGGAAATATTTTAAATTTTGGTTCATTATGTGAACATTCATCTAAATGTTTACTTAAAGGCATCTGTCTTGTTGAGGGGTCTCGCATTTGTTGTTCATGGACAGATCGCCTATTTCTAAGTTTATCGCCAGTTTGGCCTATATAATATTGTTTGCATCCATTGCATACTAATACATAAATCACATTTTGTATATCACATGACATATTAGTTTTTATTTTGAACATTTTGCCATTAAAATCAAAAGAATTCCCTTCAATAATATAACCACACAGGGCGCATCTAGGGTCATTACATTTGGATACTCTTGGTTCTTGGCATGTAAAAGTTCAGCAGTACATGTCCATATTTGATAACATCGCATGTTTTTACTGTTTAGTATGATATTTGTAATTAAGTGTTGGAAAATAACTTACTGTGAAATCATTTATTTTCGCCAGCACGAAATTTCGCGATTTTTATAAAAATGACGTTTTCGTCAGCACTTAAATTCGCCAATTCCTGACTTTGAAAAAAAAATGCTTCAGTCAATATTCGATTTGTTTGTCCGAAATATATCGCGGTTGCGCAAAATCGTTGTGGGGAAAGAGGGAGGATACTTGAGAGTCACTTGCAGGAGGTGGGGCCTGTTTGTCACATGTCAATATACTAGTCTTTTGTTATCAGATGATCAGTAATTTGCCCCCATTAGTGTATCATTATTATGATAAGCGGATTAGTGGGATCGAATAACCGTTAACGAGTGTTTGAAACCCGGGTTTGAAACAGTGAAGCCAGTTGCCAATTGGACCTATTCATTTATTATCATGGCCAAACTAATAACAATCTCACCTTTATCGGCGCAAATTAGAGAAGATGCGAAGATTATTGGTTAAAATTAGTGCTAGCAAACTGTTTGCTCAGTTTTCAATAAAGTTTCAAGAGTTTTGCATCGTCAATAGTTAATCACATTAAGTACAATACTTTTCGGAAGTGTAAAATTAACAGTGCATTATGGGACAGCGGTTTCATAGGGCAAAGTTCAGATTTAATTGTAACAACCAATGGACGAGTGAGTTTAAATTAGATTGAATGCAATAGGATACAAAGCAATGTTTTATTGCTTCATACTCAGTCATTCGAAACACGTGCTTTCCGGGGATTTTCTAGAAATCGCGCAAAAATAAAAGTGAATTTTTGAAAACAATTTCCCTACGTTTGGATGGAAATTATCGTAATGATTGCTAATATCTCTTTACCTGTTACGTTTTTAATTGCTACAAGTAACAATTATTTGAAACATGTATCGTAAAACTTGTAAAAGATGTCAATGATTAAAAAGATCGATAGCCCATAAAACGAAGCACAAGCTATTTTTACACCTATATTGTAGTTAAACGCAAACAACCAAACACAAATCAAAATGTTCTGTATTTATTTGTAATCAATAGGGAGAATGTATACGGTAAGTATATACATCACCATATTTTAATTGTGTTTATTGTCTTTGATCCGTACTAATCCGATGCGTGGAGGCGGTATAATCTTTTGCAACGACACTGAACAACACAATACACACAATGAGTAATAAAGTTGTTAACAATTAGCGCTTATCATTACAATTCTACCTAAACGAAGTCAACGCAGTCGATACAGCTGTACTGCTTTCGCGTTTTAGAGCAATGTCACGTGTCAGTTAAGTACACTGTGTAATATACACCTGTTTGTGTCAAAACCGGATTTATTTTGATTACGTAACAGACAGAGGATGTATGCGTGGATTACGTTGGATTTTAGTGCCTCATGCCTTTGGAAATTCAGTCTTAATTTGTTCAAATATGGGACATAATTGTTCGTTAGGATCTTGAATTCGTCAATCGGTCGACTGACGAAATATACGAAAATTAATGCCTGACGATATATAATGGTTTCACAGTAACATGTATATACAAGTACATATTGAGATGAGTATACATACTCAAAACGAATATACGGTAATTGACATTGTGTTGTTGATATTTTATCAAATCTTAACTTGTCTACTTTTAACAACATATCGCCCCTTATTTAATAATGACTCGCACTTTATTTAATAACAGCCCCCATTCAATTTAGTGTGCAAGTATGGAAACAAAAGTCATTCAACATATATGTATTGATATTGTTATACTAGTATATATCGGACACAATTAAGTATTAAATAAAATACACACATTAGTATATACACAGTTTACAAAATGATACATAGCTATACAAGAGGATAGAACAACACATTGAAACACATTGAAATTATGAAATTATTTACAAATCGCCATTTTTGTCGGAACAAAAATTTCACATGTAATTATGTACTTATTTTACAAACATATATATACCGAGTCAGCTTCACATTTATTCTTTTTGTTAACATAGTCAAACCGGTCATTAACGCTTCTCACACTAGCCCCGAAACAGACTGGAATTTATACTTCGGGCACTGCATCGACCCGAAAGATGCCTCTTCAGTCAGAATTACTATGATCAGGTAGAACGGTATGTTCCCTTTCTTGGCCTGTCTATTGTGCAAGCCTTCACAGTGTTTGTTCTAATTGAGATCGTTCTGTAACCAGGTTTGGTAAAAATATTCAAAAGCATCGACCGGTTTCTTCCGTAATTGATTTCGTATTCAGTATGCCAAAAGCTGTTCAGATGTCGTCTGCGGAAAAAATGGCTGGCACATACGTGACGCGCAGGAGAGCGTTCACGTGAGTGGATTGAATATCATATTTAAGTTTCATCACTCGCTCAAAAGTTTGACGATTAAAATATCCTGCAGTACGAATATATGGATGTTTTCGTTTTTGTATTCGATAATCTGAAATAACGAAATTATAATTGTACTGATGAAATATGTTTTATATAAATACTAAGCAAATTATTACACCTATTATAAGCATGGTATTATGCTATCTCTAGTAAATGTTATGAACAATATATATTTCGGGTAAAGTAAATGACAGACTATGCATATCTGCACGGTGAAAAATATTTTTCAAAACCAGGCGGTAGTTTCTTAGTTAGACCTCTATGCTAGCGAAACTGAAATGTTGCGTGTACTATTGGGTTGAGACGGGTACACTTATGTTCACCAATAACCTTTAGTGTATAAATAAAGACTTGTGTACATTCATCCGACTATAGTACACTTCTGGAAGTTTTGTAGATATATTATGGTCCTTTTAATGATGACAAAGCCACTTGTGCGAATGCAGCCGTTATTATAAACAGTTGTAGATATATGTTTTTTCATTATTCTGTAAACTAACTAATACGAATGTTTATTCAATGAAAACTAAAATAGTGTCATTAAGAAATGTTGGGACAGCTCGTGATTGAGGATTGGAATTTTAACAGAAATGTTATTAATACAACATCAGTTTATTAATTAAGGGGCATGCTATTTACCCCTCCCCCCTCAAAAAAAAATAAATTAAAAAAATAAATATATATATATATATCAAGTTTTACAAGTTTCATTTGGATCTTTTTGACGATTCAACTTCAACGATAGCGTCAATACTTACAATCAGAGCACAAATCTGGGTCTTTTCCCATAGCAATATTATTGAGCGATCTTAGGTATTGGAGACGTATTTTTCAAATGATTGATTACAGCCCACAAGAAACGGTTTAAAATTTTACCGATTTCGTTTGATGAATGCATGTGAATAAACCGATATTTGAAAGTTTGTTTTTCACAGACGTAATAATTTAGCTTTTTTGAATATAATGTATTGATGCCTTTTTAACTCGCATGCGTATACATGTATTTGTGATCAGCTGTGAATCAGCCCTTTAATTTAAAAGCATTTACTATTTAAACCTAAAGGATCATTGTGAAAAGAAAAGATGAATAAACATAGAATGTTTACGCACTTAATTTGATCAGCATGTACATTTTCTGTAAAATTAATGCTTTACACGAAACTGTTACAACGTCATGAATTAAGAAAATGCAAAATACAACAATTGAAATTAAAAAAAACAGCTGGTGAATTAAGTTTTTCAACATTCGATTTAATGTACTTAATAATATTTTTGACATATTTTCTTTTTGTCTGGTTAAATGAAGTAACTTCAATATCAATTAAAGCCACACACCTTGAAATGAAATACATGGCATAGTAATTTTAAGTATAAATTAGAAACATATTTTATCTATGCCAATTAAAATATATCTGGTGGTTACAAGGTAGAAATCCGTCTTTTGTGCGCTTTAAAACTTAAAAATAATCGCGTTTGTCGAAATGGGCGTATACGTCTAGAAATCCTAATTTCGGTTTAAAAAGCGGTACCGTTTGAAAAATAATAAATAACTTGCCAACTAGGCTATAGATTTAATTTTGTCTATGCAAATCATATATATTTGGTAGTTACAATGTAGAAATCCGTCTTTTTGCACTTAAAAACTTTTAAATAATCGCGTTTGTCGGAATGGATGTATACGTATAGAAATCCTACTTTTAGTTTTAAAATAAAAAAAAAATAAAATTGCTTGCTTACAAGGCTATAGATTTAATGACAATTTTGCACACTTTCAAACTGCATCTATATGTATTGATTCACACGTATTTCATTTCAATGTGTGTGGCTTTAAAAGCTCCTTAAAATATCTTTTAACATCGTTGATTAATTTTGGTATTTATCAGTCGTTTATAACGCTATACATACCGTTCGATAATTCAAATTCAAGAAAGAAAAATATTCACGATTTTATAATTTATTACAAAATGTGTTTATTGTTTTCGTATAGTTGTAGAATTGAACCCAACTACAACAACCGGTGCGCCGGTAGCACCAACGACAGCAGCGCAATTAACAACGACTCCATTACAAGCAACATCAGCAGCAACTTCAACAGCACTTAAAACAACAGCAGTGAAAACAACCACTTCACGCACATTCCAAGCTCCGGTGATATTCCAGACACAATGCTCAGCAAAAGCCGACTGCAAATCGACGGGGAAGTCGGCAAACATGCTTTGAATCGACTCTATATGCCAGTGTAAGGACCCCTTAAGTACAACACAACGTCCACTTTTTATTGTGACTGGTGTAAGTATATATAAAAAGAAGTAATGCCAAGGTAATGAATTATATGTATATGCTAAATTCATAATAATATTATGTTGTGCGCCTCCAAAAAAGCACACTGCGTTACGTGGGTAATTTGTTGCGAGAAAGTAAAAAAGGCAACATTAATAATGAAACTTTGGGTAAAGATCCATCTGTAAAATTATATGCAGGTCGTTTTTCAAATGTTGTCATAATTCGATAATGCAACAATGTGTTAATGTTTTATACCCCACACATTAAATCTATAACTGGTCAACTCATCCTTAGACACGTTGCTACTACTGAATGTATTATGATGTATTTTCATTGTACATAGTGTTATTCTGGCTCTTATGACAATTGTATAACAAAAGATCACAATCACATAAAATGTAACGTCATTTTAACGACTTTTATAAAACACAAGTTTTGCTTAATTTTTACACAAATGTATAATGTGTCCTTTTTTTCGTAACAATTGATTTATGCTCTTGTGCGTTGTTTGTATTGTCCTGTAGTGTAAGACAATTGCCACTTGCCTTCGATTAATCAGACTTTCTCCTCCGATGATATTTCTTGAGCTTCATTTTTAGCTCAACTGAGCGCTATGTGCTCATGGTGAGCATTGTGATTGCCTTTTGTCCGTGATGCGTCGTGCGTTGTGCGGCTTCAACATGTGTCATGTTAACACTCTTGATGGGGAGGCGGAAAACTACAACGGGCGAGGCATGGTATGGTATTGCGCAAGGGGGGGGGGGGGTTAGAGGGTTAGGGTTAGGGTTTGGGTTAGTGTTAGGGGTCGGGTTAGGGTTTGGGTTAGCCTAAACCAAACCCTAACCCTAACCCGACCACTAACCCTAACCCTTACCCTAACCTTTTTTTGGGGTTATCACCCCTGACCATGCCTCGCCCGTTGTAGTTTTCCGCCTCCCCTCTTGATGCCACATTTACTGTCAGATCTTCATGAAATTTGGTCAGAAGATTTGTACCAATGATATCATGGACGAGTTCGAAAATGGTTTCGGTTTGTTTATTAACACATTGCCGCCAGGGGGCGACGCATTTTTCCTTATATGGCTGTAGTCAAACCTTTTCAACAATCTAGAGGCCACATATATTGTCCGTTTATCATGGAACTTGGTCCGAAGATTTGTCCCAATGATATCTTGAACGAGTTTGAAAATGGTTCCGTTTGGTTGAAAAGCATGGTCACCAGGGTGCGGGGCATTTTTCCTTATATGGATATTTATGGCTATAGTAAAACCTTGTTAACATCCTAGAAGCCACATCTTTTGTCCGATCGTCATGAAACCTAGTCAGATGATTTGTCCCAATGATATCTTGGGAAAATATTGTGCCAGTTGGTTGAAAAACATGGCCTACAAGGGGCGGGGCAGTTTTCATTATATGTATATAGTAAAAACGTGTTAACACTCTTAAAGTCACATGTATAATCCACTCTTCATAAAACTCGGTCAGAGCATTTGTTTTAATATCTTGGATGATTTCGATGGTTCCGGTCTCTTGAAAAACATGGTCGCCAGGAGGCGGGGAAGTTAACCTTATAGGGCTATGGTCAAACCTAATTAGCACTCTTAAAGTTACATGTAAAGTTTGTATACACTCTGCATGAAACTTGATCAGAACATTTGTTTTAATGATATCTTGGGTTGCACAAAACAGGTCAGTCATTGCTTTGTATCTCAGGTGATCGACTTTGGGCCTTTCATGACTTCTTGTTTTCTGTATTCCTATTTTTTCAGCCTGTGGGTCGTTCGGGACCACGTTTACACGCCATCAAAACACAGTGTTTTATGGCACCATGATAGAGACAGATTACACCGTCGCATCTGTGTCGGAGTGCGCAGGCTTGTGCTCTGTCCGCCCTCTGTTTGCGGGCTTTCAGTTCTGGTCAGGGATGTGAGTATAGTATGAGCCTCGTTCTGGTGCACGCAGGCTAATCAGGGACGTCACTTTTCGCCTGAAATAAATTTTTGCTTAGAGTAGACTACCTTTAAACGACACATTCCATAAAAGCGGAAAGTGTCGTCCCTGATTAGCATGTGCGGTCTGCACAGGCTGATCTTAAACGGCACTTTGCGCACATGCATGCAGGCCCCAGTTTTCCCAGACCGAGGCTTTTATGTTCGAATCCGTACACGTGATTTCACTTTGCGTGATCAAATGTTGACTCTGTATATAGTTTGAGCTATAATGTCTTTATGGTGTTTATCGTCTGATTTGCCTTTTAAGCTTAATCTGTATAAGTGCTAAATATTAACATGTTTCATATCAAGTTTTGACCGTAGTCAGTTTCGTTTAATATACTGTGTGCAGCAGAAATTCCACATTTGATATAATTCCGATAATATTCTTATGACTGCATATAATTCGCCAGCAATGTCGGCTATGACTGGCACCTGAAGAATTGTGTGTAACAGAATAAGTTCAAGATTGGTGATGGAGAAGATTAGTTACACGAGAAAAAGTTGAATCACGTGATGCTTATCCAAAAATTAAGGGTTGCTAAAAGAAAATTATTCTGTTCATTCATAGATTTTCCGGCTGCATTCGATTTTATCCGGAGAACATGTCTGTGGCATAAAATACTTTCACTGGGCATACAAGGTAAAATATCCATCGTTATCAAAAATATGTATTCCAATATTAAACAGTGTGTTCCTCTCAATGGTGAACTATCACGAACGTTTTCTAATACTTTTGGAGTGAGACAAGGGGGAAATCTATACTCTATACTTTTTTAATACTCATGAATGATCTTTATGCCTTCTTACTACAAACGGGAGATTAAATAAGTCTAGAGGTTACTATAAATAATGCAAGTCACTTCCTTGAATTACTTGTCTTGCCCTATGCAGATTACACAATAATCCTGAGTGAAAATGAAGAGGAATTCCAAAATAAACTGAATTTCTTCTATAATTACTGGAAGACTTGGAAATTAAATATCAATTATTCCAAAACTAAATTAATGGTCTTTGGTACAATACAAATGTCTAAATATGGTTTCTATATAAATAACCAATTGCTCGAAACAGTCAAAGAATACAAATATCTAGGCGTTCATTTCTCCTCATCTGGACATGTTTTAAATTGTAGAAAATATCTCGTGGAACAAGCTAACAAGGCATTGTTCCACTTAATCACTAAAATAAATAATCTTAATTTACCAATTGACCTGCAAATAAAACTATTTGACCAAACTATAGTCCCTATACTTACATATGGTTGTGAGGTCTGTTGATATGAGAGCTTAGGCATTATCGAAAATGTCCACTGTTCTTTCTAACGAAGAATTACTAAAGTTAAGAAATCAACGTCAAGATATTGCTTATATGCAGAACTTGGAAGATGCCCACTCGATATAATTATAAAAACAAGAATGATACAGTTTTAGAACAAGATATTAACAAGTAAACACAACAAAAATGTCATTTTTGATGGTTAAATATACAATCAACTCATAGACAATAAATGGACTAACTTTATTTCCAGCATCTAACATTCTACTGGCCTTGCATTCTTATGGTTACCGCAGGAAAACATTTCGACTAATAACATACATAATCAAGTCAAGACAACTTTAACTGATCAGTTTATCCAGTGTTGGATGCAATGCTCCGCAAAAGGCGAAATGTACGAAGTATTTAAAAATAATACCAACTTTGAACATTATTTAACAGCCTTACTACAATCACTCCCACCAAGTATGCTTCATTTCCGTTCAGGCAACCATCTATTCCCAGTTGAAACTGGTCGCTTTTCACAAAACTTAATATCTCATGAGAATCGGAAATGTAACCTCTGTAATAAAAATGGTATTGGGGACGAAATGCATTACCTTTTAATATGCGCTCACTTCAGAGAAAAGATAACAAAATAAATCCTTTCTTATTATATACACCGCCGAAACGTCATTAAATGCCATGCTTTAATGTGCACTTACAGTCTTGTCACACTTAAAAACACAGCTTTGTTTATGAAACATCAATGCCTTACGGCGCTCGTAGATTAAATAGTTGCATACCGTAAGACACATTATTTCCTTTGAGGAGTATACCTTTAACACTTAACTTCTGAACTTCAAAAGTATTTTGTGCGTCATAGCGAGGTACGTTTTATATTATAATGTTGGTCATTAGTGCTTAAGTCTAAGACTTAAGCACTAACGACCCACATTATAATATAAAACTTAAACGTGTACGAGTGAACATTTTAACAATTGCAATGGAATAATTTCGTGCGTAATAGCGAGATAAGTTTTATATTATAATGTGGATCATTACTGCTTAAGTCTTAGACAAGTCTTAGAATACAAACATTCTAACTTAATCATCAATGATCTTAAACAATACACTGCTTCATCATGTTTATATAACATGTTTGTGAATGAATTGTCTGTTCTCTCTTCTAATGACCATACCCACAGAGCAGGGGCAACATAAAGGGTTAAACACATGCTAACGATGACATTTTATGACCTGAAATCCCTGAGAAATTTGTAACCGAACTATTAAATCGCTGAAAAGTTCCACTACGGTTACCCTCCCAAACTTTACTTTCGATGGGAGAGTACTCTATTTATACGAAGGGGAATTTCCTACGCTCAATCATAGTTAAATTTTGAAATGGATAGTGCAATTGTTAATCTCACTACACAAATGCATGTACCGTACGTGTATGTATTATACATTATAGTAAATGCAAAATAAACTGTTGTTGTTGTTAATCATTTATCCTACTTTTGTCATTGTTTCGTATTCACATAAGTACCTATTAACTACTTAACACCTACTGGTTCAAAAGCTATTTTTTAGCTCGTCTGTTTTCGGAGAAAACCCGAGGTATTGTCATAGCCAGCTGGTCGTGTCGTCCGCCGTCCGACGTCCGCCGTGGGCGTCGTGCTAAAGCCTTGACATTTTGATCTAAAATCAAAGTACTTCCACCTACAACTTTGAAACTTCATATGTAGATGCACCTTGATGAGTTCAACCCGCCACACACGTGTTGGGGTCTCTAGGTCAAAGGTCAAGGTCAATGTGACCTCTAAAAAATATTCTGACAAGCTTTCATTTATTCAAAACTGCACACACAGCCGAGCGTGGCACCCGTTATGCAGTGCTCTTGTTTCTTCCTTTATAGACAGTATATCTTTAAAATAACCATTTCGTTACTGACCCTCTACTTGAGATTCTTCACCTAACGACCACTTTCCCACATGACGTTCTATGAGTTATCGTTTATATTACTGTTTGTTTGATATTTGTGTAATTCTCTGATAAATAAGCTCACCTGTTATTACAAAATGTCACTTTTTTGTAATGTGTGTAAACGAATAAAGTACTATTCTGTTCTGTTATGTTCTGTTTTGACTGAATCTGTACACGTCCCTTTACTGTGGTAATATCTTCTATACATTGTATTAATAAATTCTATTCATATATGACTACTATGGTAACTAATGGATATTAACATTTGACCAAAGGAATTTTAAATGTACATGTATTCTAAGCATGTTTTATATCACTCTTATTGTGACCAGTTATATACTCAAGAATTTGTTCTGTATTAAATATTTTTACACACAGTTCGAATGTTGACAGATTGAAGTTAAATGTGAAATATTTCCAAATTAAGGATTTATTACTACAAATAACACCTAGAAAATAAGCCACAATTAAACTCGTCATATTGTGGTTAAATTTCTATGATTACTATGATTTGATCTTCTTCATCTTTTAATGTATTCTTATAATGAAATAATGTATTTAAATGTAAAGCTCTGAAATTAAAAAAAACCCTCTCCAATAAAACTAAATATTAGTGACAATACACGCTAATTGGAATAATATGAGCCGTGCTCTGTGAACAAAGGTTTAATGCATGTGCGTCAAGTGTCGTCTCAGATTAGCCTGTGCAGTCCGCACAGGCTAACCAAGGACGACGCTTTCCGCTTTTATGATATTGTAACGGTTTCGTGCCGTAGGTAAATACTGTTTCCTTTCTATCAACCAGGTAGTTATAAGTTTATTAAAATATTATTAGTCTGTGAATAGATGTCTTCAAGAATAAAGAAATGAAAACAGTGAGACTTAATTTATTTATACTTCTCAAAAATATACCAACATGAAACAGCAAATGTATAAGAATCTAATATAGTTACATTTTATCCGACATCCCAGTCCTTTCTTGATTGTATTATTTATATTAAAGTTTAAATAATTTTAGATATTGTGTGGCCGAAAAGTTGAATGTGTCCTAAGTCGTCTGCGGCGCGTCTTTTATATGGATGCCCCTTGATACAATTCCTCAGACTCCGTAAACGGTTATGCGACAGCTCCGACCAATCAGAATGCTTGAATCGCCGATTTGAACCACTGTCATCTAATTAAATATGCGCGCCAAATGAACTCTTCAAAGCGCTTCCGCACATCAGGAAATAGTTCCAAATGTTATACCTATGCTTATCAATCAAATGACAATAACTTGATTTAAAACAGTAGCAAATCGTTAACATTAATACAATAAGAAATAGTTTACTGTAACCATTAACTATATGGCGAAGTCTTTTGCTAAAATCACAAAGATAAAAATATGACGTCACAAGCATGGTCAACACTGTTTATGAGTGACAAGGAAGTGTTATTCTTTATGGAATTACAATCATAGGAACGAGGATTAATAACTAAAGTTGTGAGTAACATTTAAGGATTATAAGGATTAAGATGTAGATAGAATGATATATGCATGAAACCTCAGTAAACTGTTCAACATGCACATGTCATGTAATTCAACGAACTGTCAGAATCTGTCAACATTCGGTGAGTAGGTCTTTGCCCATATCTTAGATAATGTTACATGTTATGAAACCTTATTATTAGTTTTGCTTAGGATTACTTGTAGTCCATTATATTACACTTCCCCCACTTTATTAAAATAATCCTCCTGGAGTATGTCCAATAAAATAACAAATGAGCACTTTTAACATTTATGCAACGAGATCATACAGATTCCAAAGCAACATGAACAATTGAAAAACAATGTAACTATTCTCAGTCTGCAAATAACACACATCAGACAAGTCTTATGCACCCACACGTATTTTAATGTTTGTTTCATCCAGTTTTTCAGTTATAATATCTGTGTCCTTCCACCTATCTGCAAGTTCAAGTCCCCGAACAATACCCTCTGCCACGCAACTCTCCTCCACTTCCCCATTTACGATGGCCTTGAGGTAATTAAAGTTATAATACCTTATTTTTGAGTCCATCTTCTCTGCCTCTTCTTCTTCCACTGTCGGCTTACCCTCAGCTTCGAGAGACATGAAGTTGTACTTGTCCAAGAGGGCTCTCCTGGACAAGGTTGGGAAGTTGGTGCTCTCCACACGCTCAAGAAAGATGGCCACATACTCATGGGCCATGAGTATCTGATCAGGGGTCATCTTCCTCCAATTTGCTGGCGGCCATACAATCTGTTGGTTGTTCGCTTCCATGGAGAATTCATTGACCAATGACCAGTCCCTTTTCGCAGGCGGACACATGGGCATACAGCCCTTCTTCAGAATCCGGAAGGCTCTGTCCTTTAAGCTGCTGCTTGAACCCAGCACGGCTAAGCTACAGGACGACGCTGAAGAGGAAGATGAGGAGAAGGAGGAGGAGGAAGATATCTCACCACTTGGAGAAACAACCCTGTCTCGATCTGGGCCCATATGTCTCTCCGAAACCGCTTCTTCACCCAACTCTATGTTGTCCCTGTGATCAAAGTCTTGATCCCCTTCCGACTCTTGCCTCCTACGTTTTAGTCCCTTTTCAGTTTCTTTTGGCCTTTCTTCTTCAGCTGATACTTTCGAGCTTGTGCCTTGTTCCAACTGAGCAACCAAACTGCTATCTTCCCGTTCCACTTGTCTTTCAGTTCTAGCGGATTTCTCAACCACAGTCCTCTTGTCTCGCGACACGCTCCGCTCCCTGGATTCCCTCTTCTTCGCCATACCTCTTAAAATCTCCAATCCTTTCCTCCAACCGGCCGTCCATTGATCTCCCCTAGCTTGCTTTTCCGAAACTGTATCGCTCCAACTTCTCATGGCTTTCCTCGCTTCATAGGCCGCCTTGGAGTCGTAAGGGTTGATGTTGTCAACTACTTTAGCGTAGTCCTCAGGATGCTTTGCAAAGTAAAACCCATTCGCCCTGGTGAACTGGTCCTTGCTTATTGTTACATCTCGGTGGACTTTCTTCACATGGAATTCCAGATCCGCTATACGGGTGTTAACGTTCTCTTTCCCCTCACACCAAGCGCACATCACTGAAAGTCGTCGATGGGCTGAAGAGATCAGGGTGACATTTAGTGACTTCCTGTCGGGGAAGTAGGCTTCACACAACCAGCATTTTTCCCTGAAATACCGACTTGAACAATAGACACATGGTAACCAACAATCCAATGTAACAATATTTAAAATGTTAAATTTGTCTTTGACAATCCATGCACAGACTCTTTTTTTTTGGAATACAACATATTTATTTGTAAATAGTTTGATAGACAGACACATATCGAAACCAGACGCACAGGGTCTCCACCATAGTCAAAAGTTTAACACATTTTTTTTTAAAAGCTTATTCATACATTTACAGTATAAACAGTTCAGGTCAGTTGTGTTAACAATGTTAATTATCTTCGGCTAGTTTGGTGCTTATACCAACTTTTCTTGATGGATCATGCAACCACACAACCCGTCCTGGGAAAAACTTCTTCTTCTTTACATTGCTGTCATAGTGCTTCTTTTGATATAGAGCTGCAACCTTCAGGTGACTTCTTGCAATTTCATGACAACCTTTAATTTTCTTTTTCAGCAGACTAACATAGCCATCTACACTTGTTTCCGGTGTGTCCTCTTCTGGTACACCAACTACTGCTTGCAACGGAAGACGAATATCCTTGCCAAATACCATCTTGTTTGGGGTGACGGATGTGCTACTTTGAGGTGAAGAGCGATTTGCCATACATATTTGTTGCAGATAGACGTCCCAACAGGCTGGTTCGTCTTGACAATATGACCGCAGCATAGCAAAAAGTGTTCTGTTAAATCTTTCAACCAGTCCATTTGCCTGAGGTCGTCTAGACGTGGAGTGCGTCTTTTGAATCCCAAGGAAATCACAAAGATCTCCAAGAAGTTTAGATTCAAAACTACGGCCTTGATCTGTGTACACCTGTAGGGGAGTTCCAAATCGACATACAAAATTATCCAAAAACGCTTTTGCAACAGTTCTCGACTCTAAATCAGTTATAGCGACACATTCTGTCCATTTGGTTAACCAATCGATGATAACAAGTATGTAGCGATTGCCATTATCTGTAACTGGAAGTGGTCCGAGTATGTCCATTTGCACACGCTCCATTGGTTCGCCAACTAAATAACAACCAAGTGGTGCTTTGTTTGACTGTCGTGAAAGCTTGTTAACTGCACACACATCACATGTTGAACAATAATCTTTCACATTATCTGCCATACCAGGCCAATAGAATGCTTGTCTGATTTAGTACAGAGTCTTTTCCACCCCAAGATGACCGCCACTGGCAACATCATGATGAAATTTCAAAACAACATCACGTTGCTCAGCCAGCGTTACCGGCTGGTGTAAAATGTCACCATTGTTTTCATCGTACTTCCGAAACAGCAACCCTCCAACAATTACTAGGCGATCCCACTGTCTCCACAAAGTTTTTATTTCAGCTTTTGAATCTGAAATGCCTTTCCATTCCGGTTTGGTTTCATTTCCATCTTTTGCAAGCTTAATTACACCTATTGCACCGTCACTCAGTTGACTGTACGCGATGTCTGCATGTGTCCAACCATAAATGAAATATGCTGCTCTCTTAAGTTATGTTGACTGTGCAGCCACGTTACTTCTTGTAACGGCCCTAATTATTTCATCAGTCGATTCAGCTTTATCTTTCATCGCTTCTTGATTATCTTGTTGGTGCTTGCATGACTTGCATGGTCTTCTGGACACAGCATCGGCATTCTTGTGGCTTGTTCCGGCTCTTTGTTTTACTGTTAAGTCATATGTATTGAGTTCTTGAAGCCCTCGTGTGACTTGTCCAGTTGGTGCTTTTAACGATCTAAACCAGCTCACGGCAGCGTTGTCAGTCCTGACAAGTACTTTCTGTCCATATAAGTAGCTGTGGAAATGTTTCAGAGCGGTTACAACTGCCAGAAGTTCCTTCCTTGTTACGCAATAAGACCGCTCATGCAAATTCATTGTTTTGCTCATGTAAGCAATAACTCATGCTCGTCTTAAACTTGAGACAAAACGGCTCCAACATCTACATCTGAAGCATCTGTGTCTAGAATGAATTGAGAACCCAGTTGAGAGTATGCTAGCACCGGTGCTGATGTAAGCATTTCGTTGAGGAAATCAAAAGCTTCTTGGCACATCTGATTCCAAATAAATTTTGCATTTGTCTCACACAATTTGTGAAGTGGTTTGGCAATGTCAGCAAATCCCTTTACGAATCTTCTTTAATACGATGCTAGGCCAAGAAAGCTCTGAACCTCCTTACTTGACTCTGGAACTGGCCATTCTTTAATTGTTCTGACCTTTTCTGGGTCTGTTTCAACACCTGCGGATACAATATGACCCAGAAAAGACACTGATTTTCGAAAGAATTTGCATTTGGAAGGATTCAGTTTGAGATGAGCCTTTCTTAACCGTTCGAAAACGTGTTCAAGCTGTGTCAAGCTTTCATCGACTGTTTTACCAGGGGTTATGATGTCATCCATATACAGCAATGACTCTATCCACTGTAGACCCCGCAAAACATCCTCCATAACACGTTCAAAAGTAGAGGGAGCATTTACAAGTCCAAACGGCATAACTTTGAAGTGGTACAGGCCATAACTCGTTGAAAAAGCTGTCTTAAGTTTGTCCTTCTCATCAATCTCCACTTGCCAAAACCCTGAACAAAGATCCATTGAGCTAAACCATTTTGATCCAGAGAGTGCATCAAAGCAGTCATCTACCCTGGGAATAGGGTAGGCGTCCTTGACTGTCACATCGTTAAGTTTTCGATAATCTACGCAAAATCTTATGGAGCCATCCTTTTTGGACACCAGTTCTATTGGCGAAGACCATGGACTGTTTGACGGTTCTATAATACCCTTTTGAAGCATCTTCTCAACGTCAGCCCGTTCCACTTCTCTTTTTCCATATGGCTGTCGTCTAGGTTGCTGCCTGATGGGGTTAGCACTTCCAGTGTTTATCTCCTGTTTCACGACGTTTGTGCACCCGAGATCGTCGGACGACTTTGCAAACACATCTTGGTACTTATACAACAATTTTTCAAACTTGTTTTTCTGTTCGGGATCCAAATATTCATCACCGTCGTCAAACATCTTTTTCACATGTTCTGGCAAAATGACCTCTTCAGACTGCACACCCATGTCACTTTTGACTGTCGCGCACGTATTTGTTTGAAATTCTTTAGAAATTATGGGGTCCTCAACTGGGAAACACTCGCCAACAAGATATCCTGCTTCCAAACTAACTGTTTCATCAAAATCGTTCACAACACACACGGACACATCTTCTCCCTGAGTTTCAACAATGCCTGCCACAACTCGTCCTGCAAGCCTTGAATCCCATCAACAAACACTACCTCTGGCACAAAGCCTTTTACTTCTACAGGTAACATCTGAAAGCTCCTAGGTGGTATTTCAACCTTCTCTTTCACGAGCACCCTGCATACACTCAGCCCAGTCCCTTCTGTAACACAATCAATTGTATAACCATCCAGTGTGTGAAGTTTATGATTTTGAATGTCCCAGGATTTAATGTGGTTTGCCATAAAATCTTGTCCCAGAATTCATTGAATATTTGGTAAATCGCAAACGGTGGCGTCAATTGCAGTCTTGAACGTTTAAAGGTGTGCTCACGCAAATCATCTGTCTTCTTTCCTATAGCCTCAAGGGTGTCTTTAGATATTAAAGTGGTTGTTGCTCCACTATCTAATAGCAAGGTTACCGCAGTTCCGTCTATTAATCCTTCAATATAGACACCATTGTCTTTCGTTTTCATCAGATCGCTGCAGTGACCAACCCGCAATGCCTTTTCATCTGGTCTGCATGGCACCTCTATTTGTTTAGGTCGATTTTTCACTTGAACCGTCGCATCACGACCTATTGACGTGACGGTCTGAAGTTTTCCAGCTGCAGTCCTCGTCTGTTGTCTTTTATAGGACATTCTCTGATAAAATGGTTTGTAGAACCACATCTGTAGCACGATCTTCCAGAGATGCTGCCTCCCATGGTAGATTCAAGTTTGTCAAATCGTTGCTCAATACGCTTAATGGCACTGGTAAACTGATCATAAGTTCCCTCATGTACCGGGTTGGTTTCAAAAGATCTCTCTCTGCTGCTTGTATTTGTAACACCCCTAATCTGCGCTCCTACACCTTGTCCCGGAGGTCCCAACACCTCTTCATAACGCTCAACCACCTCCACAGCTTCACTAATTGTCTGGCAATTTTTATCCATTAAACGGCATCTCATCTCGGCTGAAACATTCTTATAAAAATGTTGTAATGCAAGCATTTCTTGGGCCTCTTTATCTAGTGTTGAATAGGCTTTCTGAGACAGTAGTCGTATTTCATCCCCAAAAGCAGCAATTGTTTCTGTTTTTCCCCTCATTCTGTTTTGCATCTTTGAAAGCCATCTGTTCTGTTGTCTTTTGCTTCCAAACCTCTGTTCTAATCTGTTTGTCAGGAGTTTGTAAGACCGTTTCTCTGCAACAGGTAACGAACTGTAATAGTTACTTATCCTTTTCGTTCCATTGTGCAAGCTCTGCACAATCTTCGAAGTATGCGATGTACTGGTCCCAATCTTCATCTCCGGAATAAGGGTCTGGTTTAATGTTTGGACGCGGTCCACGTCTGTAAAAGCCACCATATGCCTCGTCAAATTGGCCCTCTTGGTACTCTTGACTTTCCCCTCTTCCGTTCTCGTTCACATTGAAGTCAACCTCGGAGTCGGACTGGTCATTGTTGTACGCCATTGTACGACTAATGTGAAGGTAATGGCAAAAAGATAAGAACTTGAAAATTTGCACTTTATTATTCACAATAAAACATAAATCATATAAATTTACACAACAAGCAGTTAGGAAACGATCATCTACTTCTGTTTCTGTCTTTTAACGTCCCTGCCGTTCCGTTCTGGTGCAGACGTTCCGTTCTAGTGCAGCCGTTCCCGTTCTATTGCAGCCGTTCCCGTTCAATTGCAGCCGTGCCCGTTCTTGTGCAGCCGTTCCGTTCTGGTGCAGCCGTAACCGTTCTATTGCAGCCGTTCCCGCTCTATTGCAGCATTTTCCGTTCTGGTAAAGCAGTTCCCGTTTTTGTTAGGCCGTTTCCGTTCCCGTCAGGCCGTTCCCGTTTTCGTCAGGCCGTTCCCGTTCTCGTCAGGCCGTTCCCGTTTTCGTCAGGCCGTTCCCGTTTTCGTCAGGCCGTTCCCGTTTTCGTCAGGCCGTTCCCGTTTTCGTCAGGTCGTTCCTGTTCTCTACAGGCCGTTCCCGTTTTCGTCAGGCCGTTGCCGTTTCTGTCCCTTGCTGTTTTCCCCGTGGTGACGAAAAACAAAAGTTCTGAGATGCTAAAAGTATATTAGCATCCCCAATTCTGACACCAATGTAACGGTTTCGTGCCGTCGGTAAATACTGTTTCCTTTCTATCAACCAGGTAGTTATTAGTTTATTAAAATATTATTAGTCTGTAAATAGATGTCTTCAAGAATAAAGAAATGAAAACAGTGAGACTTAATTTATTTATACTTCTCAAAATCTACCAACATGAAACAACAAATGTATAGGAATATAATATAGTTAAATTTTATCCGACATCCCAGTCCTTTCTTGATTGTATTATTCATATTAATGTTTAAATAATTTTGTGTGGCCGAAAAGTTGAATGTGTCCTAAGTCGTCTGCGGCGCGTCTTTTATATGGATGCCCCTTGATACAATTCCTCAGACTCCGTAAACGGTTATGCGACAGCTCCGACCAATCAGAATGCTTGAATCGCCGATTTGAACCACTGTCATCCAATCAAATATGCGCGCCAAATGAACTCTTCAAAGCGCTTCCGCACATCAGGAAATAGTTCCAAATGTTATATCTATGCTTATCAATCAAATGACAATAACTTGATATAAAACAATAGCAAATCGTTAACATTAATACAATAAGACATAGTTTACTGTAACCATTAACTATATGGCGCAGTCTTTTGCTAAAATCACAAAGATAAAGTTATGACGTCACAAGCATGGTCGACACTGTTTATGAGTGACAAGGAAGTGTTATTCTTTATGGAATTACAATCATAGGAACGATGATTAATAACTAAAGTTGTGAGTAACATTTAAGGATAATAAGGATTAAGATGTAGATAGAATGATATATGCATGGAACTTCAGTAAACTGTTCAACATGCATATGTCATGTAATTCAACGAACTGTCAGAATCTGTCAACATTCGGTGAGTAGGTCTTTGCCCATATCTTAGATAATGTTACATGTTATGAAACCTTATTATTAGTTTTGCTTAGGATTACTTGTAGTCCATTATATTACAATATTTTCCGTTTCAAGGAAGCCTATTCTAAGCCAAAATCAAGTTTAGGCGGAAAGTGTCGTCACTGATTAGTCATGCATTAAACCCCCTTTTCACAGAGCTCGGCTCATATGTATGTAAATAAGACAAATTGATGAAAAAAAACAATACAAATCTAAAAATACACAATAGAAGACAAAGATTAGTAGCCCCTTTTTCATTGGCACATTTTAGTTTGTTATATTTTGCGAGTCCAATATTCAATTATTGTCTCAACACGCAGACAAAAATGATTCATACGCATTGTTGATACGAGCAACATGAACGCTCGAATTAAAAACAATATGTTAAGCTTTGTTCGTTTCGTTTCTTTACTTTGTTCACATTTTGGCAAGAGTATTTCAGTTGCATCACAGCAGTTAATTAACCTTTTCATTTTCATCTTCTGTGTAAGCTGGTTTATTTGTAAAAGCACATACTTCTGCCTGTTACTGACAACTGTCCTACTAAATGCCGCTGTAGACTCACATACATCACATCATGCCAGCTTATGTCTTTATTAGTTAAACTAAAAAAACTTTCTCTGTTATATGTAGAAAATTTCCATGTAACTGGTATATGGGTGGAAATACTGCGTATGACTTATAATCTTTCGAGCAAAACAGATAATGACATACTATTGACATACTATTGAAATTATGTATGCATGTGTATCAGCTTATGAACACAATTTAATAAGTCGTAAAATTTTATATGCTAGATGATTTGTTTGCAACTGCAAATATATATTTGTGTGCAAAATACTGTTAATTGTATTTTTTTGGACCTGCGGCCTTTATATACCTAACAAACTGAGTTGGGTTCAGTTAATCGATGCAACTGTTCAATTAAATTAACCCATTTTTGCCTAGCGTCCTGAAAAAATTCTAAATATAGAAATAAATATACTAGACATCCCTAATTTTGGAAATAAATTGATCCAATTTAGAAGGATGGGAGAGTCCACTGGGCATAAATGGGTTAAATTATGCCTTGTATCGCAATTTTATCATACAACTGCATTGATATCTGCCTGATATAACGTTGCCTGATATAGTTTTTATATCATGGTCAACAGGAAGTTCTTATATCAGTCATGTGGGGAGGATGGTCATATTACTCGGAATTAACTATAAAGTAATCATTTTAAGTAAAATCGAATCAGATTTAACAAGACAAACAAGTTGATACCAAGATGCAATATATTTTAAACACATATGCAACACAAACAGCAAAAAACATGTTTTACAAATATTAAGCTCGCGTGCTCATGACGTCAATATTATCATGTCAAACGACAAAAGTCATATTCTTTCCCGCTAAAACTGCAGCTTTTTAGCGTTTTTTAATATTTTTTTTACACTCGGGGACGTAGAGGTATGATAAACAGAAAAACAGGTTACTGCCTGATCTTTTTGAAATATATAAGACTAGGCACGAATAAAATAACGGCTCGACAAGCCTCGCCGTTATATTATTCTAAGCCTTGCCTGATATATTACAAAAAGATCAAGCAGTAACCTGTTATTCTCTATATAACACCATTAAGTCCAATATATCGTTTACATTAGATGAAATGCTGTGTCACCTTTGGTGCAACCAGCCGACATCACCTGATAAACAATATTTGCAATGATGAACATTTAAAAAAATGTTGCGCACTTCCAGGGGCGTACCTAGGCATACGGCAGTACGCCCGTGCGTATAATTCAGTTTCAAACTTAAAAAATAAAAACTCTTTAAATTCGAAAAATGCAATAAAACGTGAGGGCTAATTGGGGTCAGGGGTATAATTATGTAAACAAGCAAACACGCTGTCCACTTTTAGAAAATAACAGTGGGAACAAAACACAGCACAACTCCAAACATACGAAGTGAAGTCTTTTTTCACTGATGAGGGGTAGAAATCACTGTGTCGCCCTTAAATTTTTTGGGAACCAATTTTCGGACACGGATACCAGATTATGTTTTCATTGTGCAAATTTTCAAAATGTCGGCGAACGCTTCATTTTATACAGATGCTTTTAGAGATAGCGTCAGCGAAACATGTTCATTAGATGATACTCGGAAGCTAGCACTTTTGAAAAATAAGTGAGGAAATGTTCACAGCTTTACATTTCCAAATATTTACCAAATACCCACAAATAAAATTAGTTTCAGCAGAAAGTAATGACGGGCTTAGTTTTTGGCGCCACGTCGCACCAGGTTTGACAACTCGTCAAAACAAATACACACGCCGTGGGCGTGGCACTACATTTTTACATAGTCGCAACAAATACACGGACGCGAGAAAGATTTCCATGGAAAACATGCTAAATCTTTTACTTTTTTTGAGGAAGAAATTGAGGAATAAAATTGCAAAATGTCGCTGAAAGATAACAAATATGAAATCCAAAATTTTCTGGGAGAGGAAGCAAGAGTAAAACATTTCCTCACATTTACATACCCATTCCCTCGCAGTCATATGCTTCTTGATTTAAAGCCGCGTCACTCAAACTTAAAAATGCATATTTGAAGTTGGCAATGTTTATTGAAAATATTTATTTTTCTTAATTTGTCAAGCTTAAATTCGAGGATAAGCACTGCCAAAATGTGCCTGAAATGCAAAACCAAATTACAACTTTTGCAAAGAAATTTCCAAAATTTTCTAGGGGAGGACCTCATACTCTCGCCAGAAATAGAGTTGAACACCCTCGCACACCTATGCAACTACGGATCCATTCTCCCTCGCTATAAGGATTTTTGATTTTAAAGCATTGACCCTTAAACTTAGCAAATAAATTATGGTCGAAAGTATATTTGCTGTTTACAATGTTGAATGAAATATTTCCTTTTATAAGTCTTTCTCAAGCAAGAAATTGATGAATACAATTGCCAAAACGTGACTGAAAGATAACACCAAAATGCACCATGTGTAATAAATTTTCCAAAATTTTCTAGGGGGAAACCACCAACCCACCCACCCCACTCGCTGCTCGATCGTGCGTATAGCAGATATAGCCTCAGGAACGCCCCTGACTTCATAAAAGTAATGTGATATAGTTTATTACACCTCCTTACCACTAACACACGTAAACAGTATGCAGGCATCGGGGAATGAACTTCGAATATAATGGCATTGATAACTACATGTTTTTGCTTTCAAAGGGAATGCTTCCTATATATATCGATTTTAAATGAAGATATTGCGACAAAGACATGCCATGATTGAGAACTTTTTCTTCAAATAGATATTTACTGTTCAGACGTGTAGACGATCACATGTCGTTTCTGTAACAAAATGGATAGAAACACATTTTACAGCGGTAATATGACGATTTGGGTTGGTCTTGTTTATATTTCCTCAATGTGCTGTGTTGGGACACGGAAGTACAGCGTTCATGCTAAACGCGCAGCTCAATGATAAGCTTTGCCCCAAAAATACGTTTAATGGACGCATGAGTAGCGCAGTGGACGGTGGGAGGATATGCGCGTCGAATGCCACGTGCAAAGAATTCTGTTTTGACATCGCATCCAGCAATTGCTACGTCATCGATACTGCAGTTGCTGTCACAAATGAGTGTTTTTTCAAACCTAGTCATTTGTACTAAGGAGAGATTCAATCTTATTTATTCTCGACACAAAAAGATAAGACATTTCTAGAAGATTGGCTTTTAAATTAATATTGTGATGGTTTATCTTATATTGAGTTCAGAATAATATATGCAGGGTAAAAAGTATCATGGATATTAAAAGGACGAACATGGGAAATCAAAATATTCTAAAAGTCGTGCAGAAAAGTTTGTCTCCAAGATGTTGTACAAATCGTTGCAATAAAGGTTGGGGTGGACGCCAATGCTCTAAAGTAAATGACGATGCAAGGCATGAAATATTCAGCACATTTTGGAACAACATGTCATGGAGTGAAAATAAGGTGTATGTGCTAAGTCTAGTTTCAAAGAAAACAGTATCTAGACGTACAACGGAATCGCCAGGCAGTAGGAGAAAATTCTCATACTCTTACGCATTAAGAGTTAATGAACCGAGATTTGTTGTTTGTAAGTCCTTGCTCTTAGCTACACTGTCCCTAAAGGAGGATACCACGTACAACTGGCTTGCTGAAGAAGAATCTGAACATGGTATTCCGACACCAAAAACCAAGTAAACCTCGTGCTAATAATGAAAACACACAGGCACGAGAATCAGCTGTGAAGTATCTCAACGAGGTGCCCAGAATGCCGTCTCATTATTGTAGAGCTTGAACCTCAAAACTTCATTTAGAAACTGAGTTCTCAAGTTTGTCCGAGTTGTATTAACATTACAAACATAGTACACTTGAAAGATCTGAACCAGTCTATTGCAGGACCCAATATAATAAGCTATTCTATTAAATGAAGTTGGCATTCTATAAAACCAAAACGGAGCAGTGCGACCTATGTACAGGTTTCAAAAATAAAACAGTAGACTATGAACCATACAGTCAGCACATAAGGCGTAAAACTAAAGCCGCACAAGAAAAACAAAATGACAAAGAAAAAGCTTCCACTGAGGGCAAACTTTAAGTAGTAACGATGGATTTACAAAGTCTTCTTCTCTGCTCAAAGTTAGAGGCAAGTTGTTTGTTTTATAAAACAAAACTGTGTTGTCATAACTTTACATTTTTTTGATCTGACTGCAAAAAAGTAGTGTGCTACTACTGGAATGAAACAGCTGCAGAACATTGCGCTAGTACATTTGCATCATGTATCATTGACTACCTGGAAAACTTAGATCTAACAGGGATATATAAAGTGATACTGTTCAGCGATAGCTGCACTTACCAAAATCGCAACGTCACTCTGGCTTGTGCATTACTGCAGTTTGCAGTTACACATCAGATAGAAATTGAACAGAAATTTATAGAGAAAGGACACACATACCTTGAGTGTGATAGCATACGTGCCACAATAGGAAGAAAGATCAAGAAAAAAGATGTGTATAAACCCCAGACGAATGTTGAGCTTATCAGAGATTCAAGAGCAGATAGTAATAATCCATACATGGTCAAGTACGTTGATCACCAGTTCTTCAGGGACTATTCAAACCTAAGCTACTACAACAGCATAAGACCAGGACATGGTGTGGGTACTCCAGTCGCACAGATATTCGTGTGCAGGCAAAGTATCCACATCTGCAGCAAATCAAAGAAGTAATCCCGAAAAATTACCATCCATATTACGATGAGTTGCCGCATGCTGAGTGACGAAGACACGTGCTATACGGTTGCGTTAACATTTAAACTGCATCATATCGGCACTGCCGACTCGGAATGACTGCTCTGAATTCGAAAACTTCGTGAAAGTTTGTGATGGTTTGCCATCAATGTTCCATATTTTTTCAAAGCTATTGGAATTCCAAATCAAACTTTAATGAATTGCTGGCAGCTGCGAGTAACGTTACCATAGTTGTGTAGTAAAGTGATGAAACTTCTTTTATGTAAAAAAAATCACAATTTTTTCACCGGTATAAATACATGTACCAGTATAATATTATAACTATACACAAACAAACAGTTTTGAAAAAGCCACGAACGAATAAAAGTTATAGATAAAACTCCACCAATACATTGTTTTTACATAATATAAATGTTGGTTGCATTTTAAATAGTTCATTGTGTTTTATCTTGTTGGCAAATGTATTTAATTTGTGAAATATTTTCTTAAGGAATTCATTTTCTTTAATACACAACATTGAAGTAAAAACGTAAGTGTTGTGTATTAAAGAAAAGGAATACCTTTAGAACACTGTTCACATGATACAGGTTTAAATACATTAAAAACATTTATCAGACAAGAGTATTATGATAAAGTAATACAAATATCGATTTAAATAGATCATTGTGTTTTATGGGGTTGGCAAATCTATTTACTTTATGAAATGTTTTCTTAAGGAGTTGTTATTCCTTTTCTCTAATACACAATCATAAAAAAGTAAGTTGTGTGTTTTAAAGAAAATGAATACCTTTAGAATAGTTTTCACAAGACAAGAAACATAAATGTTAGTTACATGATAGTCAATAGTTTATTGTGTTTCATTGTTAATAGTTTATTGTGTTTCATCATGTTGGTAAATCTACATGTATTTGACTGTTTTGCCCGTTTAATAATAGTTACCATGTTTTGCTGTAACTATTTGAATAATAAATCTGTTCACATAAGCTCTAGTTTTTATAAAAGTACCTGCTTTAATCATACGATATTAAACCCCCTGCACTGGTTATTTTGCGAACAAACGATTTTTCGTCTGCTTAAAATAAAGTAAAAAAAATTAAAGGTCCATTTTACTCAGGATCAAAGCTTTTTATGTTAATTAGTTTTAACCTGCAGGACTAGGCTTAGTAAGGCTCAATGGTTCATTTTCGACCTGAAATGGCCAACAAGTCGTTCTGGGCTGACTAGAAGCCGTTTCTTGTCACCCTAGGGTGACTTCAAGCCCACGCTAGTCACCCACGGGTGACATGAAGCCGATTGTAGTTACCCGGGGGTGACATAAAGCCACTTCTTGTCACCCAGGTTTGACTTCAAGCTGATTCTAGTCACCCTCGAAATAGGCATTAAGTCACCATCGGCAACAAGTTTACTTTTTCAAAAAAACAACAACACAATTTGGTCGTTCATATGCCAAGGAATTTGTGTAATAATATTACAAAAACGAAAGTAGAGCTAAATGTAAAAAACAACTAACCCATAATAGCCTTTATTAGATACCTGGACGCGGTGCAGTTTGAAAAAAAATACACGGGTGACTAGAAGCCGATTTATGTAATCCTGGCCTGGGGTGACACGAGGCCGATTCTAGTCACCTGGCGGGTGACTAGCGTCGGTTTGAAGTAACTCCATGGTGACATGAATCGGCGTCTAGTCACCCCTGGGTGACTTGTGGGCCATTTCAGGTCGACAATGACCCAGTGAGAGTTACTAAGTTAAACGGTATTAAAGCAATTGACTGTTTATGACAATTAAGCTACCTCTTTGCAGTCAATTTATTGGTTAATCGTTGGAGATTATAACGGGACAGTTCAAAGATCAGGAATATAATCACATGATTATTTCGGCCTTATAATTATACAGGAGGAAGTTCTGGCAAACATCTCTTAAAACGTTTTTCAGTATAAGTTTTCAAATGAAATATACACCAATTTATTTCCTGTTTTGAATGATCGCTTTTGAAAGAATTGATTGTAGTAAAACTGTTCTTCCAACAATGTATGTTTCAATGTCACCTGCTATAAGCAAAGGTGACACTAAGAGATCACTTCTCCTAGCGTCTGCACATATGTATGTATGTCTGTCTTGTTTTATCGGAACAATACTCAAGATGTCATTAAAAAACGCTGTTCCTGCAGAACCACTGTTCATAAAAAACCGACCCTGCATTAGACATGCCGAAGCTATCGGCCCACTATCCATAATGTGCCGAACCTGCATTATTTATGAATAAACTATATGCCATTATAATATTACTTAACTCATAAAAATGTGTTATTTTTTAATGTGTGTTCGTGAAAAAAAGTTTTAAAAATCATGTCTGTATTTTGTTTGAAACGTTTTTTTTCATTCTCCTGAAAAGTTGCTTTTTTGCAGCTCCGGCATTTTTTAATGACGGTATCGATATGTTTTCCAGCACCAAATAATATCCCACGTACACAAAGTGTCATTTGAATGACACATATTGAAGCTACGCAAATAACAAAAACATAATAATAAATTGTACCTATAACGATAAGCCCCCATGTATGTCACGTCATTTTCACGCAGAACGATGTTTTACAAGATGTTGAAAATAAATACAAGTGGCATGTACTCCAGAAACGTACAGAAAGTTGCATTTATAAACAATTCTTGATCAAATTCGTTGTTCGCGTATTGACGCATGTCCATATTTGATGATGATGAAACTATCCATTTATGAGATCCAAGTCGTTTGGAATGTAAACTCTCTCTCTCTCTCTCTCTCTCTCTCTCTCTCTCTCTCTCTCTCTCTCTCTCATCTCTCTCTCCTCGTCATCGTCTCTCATCTCTCTCTCTCTCTCTCAGAGAGCTCTCGGAGAGAGAGAGCTCTCTCTCTCTCTCTCTCTCTCTCTCTCTCCTCTCTCTCTCTCTCTCTCCTCTCTTCTCTCTCGAGATCTCTCTCTCTCTCTCTCTCCTCTCTCTCTCTCTCTCTCTCTCTCTCTCTCTCTCTCTCTCTCTCTCTCTCTCTCTCTCTCTTCTCTCTCTCTCTCTCTCTCTCTCTCTCTCTCTCTCTTTCTCTCTCTCTCTCTCTTCCGCTGGGTTGATGAAATGAGTCTGTGAATAGACGGCCATATGTGATATATGTACGCTATTGTAGGGCTTTTGAAATGGAAAAGTTGTTGTCGCAATGGTTACATAAATAAGTCACAATTAAAATTTGGATCCGGCGATAGTTACAAATGTGCTAAAGATAGTAATAAGAAACTCTTTTCATTGAGTATTTAAAAGACCATAAGGCCATATTTCAGTGTATTTTTTACATACATTGTGTTTGTTATGGTGACAGAAATAATTGAAAGACTTAACTATGGTACCTATACTAATAAAAAAGATTGGTTAGTTAAAGTAGATGTGTTGATAGATAGCCATATCAGATGTCTAAATGTCATGTCATTTTGTCACACCACAAATGTGGTTTCTATGGTTACATAAATAATTGAAAACTGAACTATCATACACATTATACAGTGAAACCATTATTAATCGTCAGGCATTAATTTTCATAAATTTCGTCAGTCGACCGATCGGCGAATTTAAGATCCTAACGAACAATCATGCTCTATGTTTGAACAAAAACAAACACTGAGTTGAACAATATATTAAAACTTTACCGTAGACATGAGGCATTAAATTCCAACATAATCCATGCACACATTCACTGCTGTTTCGTAATCAAGATTAATCCGGTTTTGACACAAAGGGATGTAGATTACACAAGGTACTTAACTGACACGTTACACTTCTTTAAAACGCGTGTGCAGTACAGCTGTATCGAATGCGTTGCCTTCGTTTATGTAGAATGGTAATGAATAAGCGCTAATTGTTTATAACTTTATTACCCATTAGGTGCATTGTGTTTTTCAGGGGTGTTGCATATTAGCCATCACGCAGCGAATGCCGATGAAAGACAATAAACCAAATGAAAAGATGACGATGTGTGATCAACATGCGTATTTATCACAAATTAATCAAGAATATTTTAATTGCTGTTTGTTGTTTGATTGTTTGCGTTTAACCACACTTATTACTATTTTAAATGTATCAATTTATCTATTTTTAAATTATTGACATTATTGATTGATATACCGGTAGTTTACTTTTTAAGAACAAACACACACATAGAGTTTATAATTTTAATGTTGATATCAGAATAAAAAAGCATTTTATTTGAAAAAAAACAACACTTAACAAACTGGAACCTCTTTCGTATAACACAAACAGTTTTAAAACGGTATTGACAGCATTTTAATAAACATCATACCAACTAGAATTACGATTGTTATTAGTATGGCAATTATAATAATAGAAAAAGACTAATGGGCAATTGGCTTCGTTGTTACAAACACTCGTTAACGGATATTCGATCCCACTTGTCCGCTAATCATAACAATGAACGTGTGAATGGCATACATTAAGAGGGTCCATTACTGTCCCTTGATAACAAAAGACTAGTTAATTGGCATGTGACAAACAGGCCCCACCTCCTGCAGTGATTCTCAAGTGTGTTCCCGCATTTGTACGATTTTTCGCAACTGCGATTGATCGCGAATATGTATTACACACAAATCGGATATTGACTGACGCATTTTTTTTTAAATTCAAAATCAGAAATCGGCGAATTTAAGTGCTGACGAAATCGTCATTTTTATAAAAATGACGAAATTTTGTGCTGTCGAAAATAAATGGTTTCACAGTAACTAAAAATACTTCAGCGACTTTGATGAAACTAGGTTTGTGCATAGAGGTTATACATATAGTATACAACTTAGTAAAAAATTTATCATTTATTGTTATTTCTATGGTAAGTGAAATAATAGAATACCAAAACATGGAGCCAGCGATATCTCAACAAGTACTAAAAGTACATGCAATACACATGCAACTTACAGTATAACATTGCAAATGCATAAAAAATGTTTGGAGATCATGGTGTAAAAGCAATAAAAATCTTCAACTACTATTCAAATCAAAAGCTGTTGATGCATAAGGATTTTAAACGATTGTTCTTTATATAATATGTGAAAAATGATATGGTATGTATATTCTCGAAAAGTGACCGCATTAAATCTATCAACGTCAACCAGCGCTCCTGAAACGTCAAGCGCGTCAACCACCTTGACAACAGCAGCGCAATTAACAACGACCATTTCAAAAACACCAGTAACAGAAACAACAATAACATCAGAACCTGCAACAGAAGCAGCAATAACAACAGCCACAGAAACAGAAACAGCAACCGCACCAGCAACAGACGCAGCAATACCAAGAACAACAACCACAACAACCTCAGCCCCAGGTCCGATGATATTCCAGGCGCCATATGCATCGAACACCAACTGCCTCTCGACTCCGAACATGAGTTGCATCGACTTAAAGTGCCAGTGTGCGGCACCCACTAAGTACAACTCGGCGTCCTCCTCATGCATTTAATGTAAGAATATGTGTCTTGTTCTGTGAAAGCTGGTCATAATGCATGTGCATAAAGTGTCGTCCCAGATTAGCCTGTGCAGTCCGCACAGGCTAATCAGTGACGACACTTTCCGCTTAAACTTGATTTTCGGTAAGGTGGGACTTCCTTGAAACTAATAATACCATAAAGCGGAAAGTGTCGTTCCTGATAAGCCTGTCCGGACTGCACAGGCTAATCTGGGACGACACTTTACGCACATGCATTATGCCCCTTTTTCTCCGAACAAGACATACAACTTAATAAGAGCCCCGCTCTGGGAAAACGCGACATAATGCTTTTCCGTGAAGTGTCATCCAGATTAGCGTGTGAAAAGTCCACACGGGCTTATCAGGGACGACTCTTTCTTCTTTAACCAAATTTAATTTTCGCTACGAATAGACTTCCTTTAAACGGAAAATACCGTTAAAGCGGAATGTGTCGTCCCTGATCAGCCTGTTTGGACAGCACAGGCTAATCTGGGACGACACTTAACGCTTATTCATCAAATCCCGTTTTCCCTGAGCGAGGCTAGTATATTTTAGTTTGTTTGCTTTGTGTTCTGTTTTGAGATTTGTCGCCATTTTCCACGGTATTTACTTCATATCATGGGGCCAGTAATTGGCACCTTATGATACGTATTTTGTGTTGAATTGGATTCTTCGCTTGTTTTTTACAGCATTTAAGTCATATAACGGCGTTCAATTAACCGTTTCACTTCGGTTTACTCTTATCCCGTGTGATCTTGTTTTAATACTAGTAAATGATAAATTATAATATCTATATTATAATATCATATTTGTTAATAGATGCCTTCCAAACTTTAAACTGTCATATTTATATATTTACACATTAAATTTTATAATAAAGCTAGAGCATAACTGCTCGATACATCTTGCAATTTATACACTGACATATGTGTTAGACTACGATTTGTATCGTCATTAAAATCGGTGCATGCTCTAAATACCGTTCTTTTTTTAACGTTTTAGCATGTGAGTCATTTGGATTTGGTACAACGTATACCCGCATGATGTATACCGTGTTTTACGGCACCCAAATCGAAAGCCTCATCTATGTCACATCTGTGTCGGAGTGCGCGATTCAATGCTCGGCCCGACCTCTGTGTGCAGGCTTTTAGTCATGGTCGGCGATGTGAGTATATATTCAGATCCGCATTAAAAAAAATAGGCTAGCATATTTTCAGATCCGCATTTAATAAAATAGGCTAGCATATTTTCAGATCAGCATTCAATAATATAGGCTAGCATAGTTACAATACCGCATTCAATAAAATAGGCTAGCATAGTTACAGAACCGCATTTAAATAAAATAGGCTAGCATATTTTTAGAACCACATTCAATAAAATAGATTAGCATATTTTCAGATCCGCATTCAATAAAATAGGCTAGCTTATTTTCAGATCAGTATTCAATAATATAGGCTAGCATAGTTACAGAACCGCATTCAATAAAATAGGCTAGCATAGTTACAGAACCGCATTTAAATAAAATAGGCAGGCATATTATCAGAACCAGATTCAAAACAATAGACTAGCATATTTTCAGATCCGCATTCAATAAAATAGGCTAGCATATTTTCAGATCAGCATTCAATAAAATAAGCTAGCATAGTTACATACCGCATTCAATAAAATAGGCTTGCATAGTTACAGAACCGCATTCAATAAAAAAGGCTAGCATATTTTCAAAACCGCATTCAATAAAATAGGCTAGCATATTTTCAGATCCGCATTTAATAAAATAGGCTAGCATATTTTCAGATCCGCATTTAATAAAATAGGCTAGCATATTTTCAGATCCGCATTTAATAAAATAAGCTAGCCATACAAAAAGGTAAGGCATAGTTCAGCTATAGCATTTAAGTACTAAAGAAAATAATGCGTTCATTTCAGGTGCGCAAGAAATACTGTTGTGTATATTGTATTGTAAAGGGCAATGCTTCTGAATATGATCGCATTTCACTTTCAGAAACTGTAAAATGAAGGATGAGAGCAGTTCATTTGCCGGCTTATCGACCAGTGATTGGTGCATGCGCAATTGTGTGTAAATAAGTCAAGCATGCGCAATGAGTGGAACAGGATATATAATAGAAACGTCCCTGACAAAAGCAGCCCCATATGATCAGAGATGAATCACGTGCCGTCTTTATTTCAAAGTATATTCTGAAGGCTAATATCCAAAGTGGACACAGTTTTACATCAGTGTTTACATTTAGAAAATATATAAGTACACACATATATCATATATTTGCATATACAATATTTATATTAGTGATGTTAATTCTAGAAACAACGTTTTCACAATACAATCTTTGATTTGTTGTGTTTACAACGAGAGGTGAAAGCGAAACTGCTATAGATGATATTGTTTCACAAAATGACTTTTTTTATCGCAGCATCCATTCCTAACATGAATTAAATTATCTTAATTCCAGGCATTCAGATATAAAAAAATTGAAATTGGTCCAAAAGCAGAAATTGTTTAATGTGTATGTGCGAAAAGGTTCTATGTGAAGTTAAGTTCTACTTAGTTCTATTCCGTATTCAGGTGGTTGATGTTAAGATAAATTATAAATGAAACTTGTCTCGATTTTGGAGGAATATATTTACAATAAATAATATATTTGTATTTGAAAGCCTTCAAAACAGAAACTTTTATGTAATTGATGAAAATATGATTTTTTTTGTCAAATTATTCATTTACAAATTTTTTGGCACTGCACTTTTGGTATATTTTTTCTTTTTCGTATGACATTCTTATAATCTTTTTGACAACATTAATAAGCATAGTAGGGCTATTTTACATTTTGTTTTGTGCACACCTGTTTATACTTGAAACTATAAAGGTCATTGAAAAAAATGAACCGTAATTTTATAACAGCTATTTGACTTTTAAATAAGTTTCAAAGAAATTGAGATCCTTGTTTCTACCTCTACCGAAGTTTTGAATGTAAAACAATTAGTATTATTCAAAACCAAGAAGAAGCAACTCATACAAGTATGTCATGATTAGAATGTTTAGCATCACACAGCATTTTAACATGTTAACACATTTCGTGTTGTTTATGTTAAGGTGTTAATAAAATGCCAATTATCACTATCTAGATAAAACAATGGTCCTTACCCACTTCCTATTGAACATTCTTTTGAGTAAGATTATACAAGGCTTACCTTTATATTTGGAGGAGGTAAATATGGACCATATGTACATAGCACATGCAAACAATATTGTTGTTTGTAACTTCAAAATTATCCATGATAAACTATTGATTATATATATTATCACACCATTCTCTGATAGTCATGGGGTCAGTCCACCATAGTATTGAATACATACACCAGAATTGTATATTAATGCATATATTAACAGTTGTTTCCTTTTTATTTTCTATGTTGTTGTTTTTTGTGTCTGGATACCTTTTCAGTAGTATCACTGTGCTTAATTTATATTAAAATTTAAAGGCATGAGATGTGTAATTTTGCACCATGAAGCTTACTTTAAAGGGACTGTCAACAACGACGAGGAAGAAAGTTGTAAAATACCGTATTTTTTCACAAGTATTAGTTTATATTGATTAAAATATCACGACTGGTATATTACATTACTTGAAAAAACTTGAAAAGTTTTCATATGTTCCGTATATTTGGTTTAAATTTTACTGGGTATGTCTACCAGGTAACTACAAGTTAACTAACAATAAAGCCAGTAGATTGATCATCATCGTAACGTGATAAACCCAGGAAAGCGAATTGTGCATGCGTAGTGAATTGTATATAGTTTATATATAACATGATCAATTTACTTGCGTTATTTATAGTGTGTATATCGTTATGTCATCTATTTTCGCGATGTACTTTCGATTTCAATTCGCGAAAGTTTATTACCGAATATACTGAAAATACGATATTTTTCAAGTAATGTAAAATTCCAGTCGTGAAATTTAATCAATATAAACTTATAATTTAAAAAAAATACGGTATTTTAAAACTTTTATTTTTTCGTCGTTCGTGGTTGACAGTTCCTTTAACAAATGACTAGCAATCTGAACATTGTTTCTTTGAACTGTAGAGGATTAAATGGGAAATTTAGAAAGGCTTAAGGTTTTTAATTACCTAAAGAGTTAAATGCTTATATCTATTCTCTGCATTATACTCATTTTACACCCCGATGAACAAAACCATTTATTCGGAATGGGGATGCTTTTTAAGCTACGGTTCTGCTAATTCTAGGGGTACAGGTATTTTTATATCCAATAACACAGATTATAAAATACATAACGCTGTTGCTGAATCCAGCGGTATGTTTTTGCAATTGATATTTCTTTCAGTGAATACCGCTTTACGTTGCTGATTTTATATGGGCCAAATATTGACTCCTCCTTCTTTTTTACCGATATCTTTGGAATTATTGAAAGATTTGAAAATGACTATTTTATCATATTTGGCGATTTTAACCTTGTTATTGATCTTGTATTAGATCATTATAAATACAAAAAAATATCAATAACCTTAATTTTAATCGCATCTGATTTTTTTGCAACACTTTGAGTCGTTTGAAATTGAACCAAGTCATCAATCGGATCACTCAATAATAACTTAAAATAAAACAATTAGCAATTTTTTCTCATAAAGCTGGTCTTTGAAAACACAATAATTCTCTACGGTAAGACATTGTGAACGTACAATAAATAATAAAAAAAGATGATATTGAACTTCAATACGCACTACCCATTTAAAATCATCAAAATACTAATGACGTTCCTGACAGCGTATTACATTTTGCTATAAGTGATGAACTTTTTCTTGAAACTCTTCTGATGGAATTAAAGGGGCCTTTCCACGTTTTTGTAAATTGACAAAATTAAAAAAAAGTTGTTTCAGATTAGCAAATTTTCATTTTAGTTATGATATTTGTGAGGAAGCAGCAGTAGTATTGAACATTTACCGTGCTCTAAAATAGCCATTATATGCATCTTTTTGACGATTTACAAACCTGAAAATGATTAAAGCGAAACGATTGAATAATTTGGAGAATTCTGGTGTTGTCGTTATAGTCTGTTAAAACTACGAGGATTCCTTATATAAAGTAAAAAACACATTATGTAATGTATGAGCACGGATGGCCGAGTGGTCTAAGTGGTTAGACTTTTACTCCTGGACTCCAGAGGTCAGTGGTTCGAGCCCTGTTGAGGGTTACTTTTTTTCTTTATAAATTTAAATCTTCATTTGTTTTACTGGAGCTTTTTCGATACAATGTTTACATTTATGAACAAAAGCATTTACTGACAAACTGTAATACATGCACAAATCTGTGAAAAGGCTCCTTTAAGAGGCAAATCTATTTCTTATGGGTCTTTAAAAAAAGGAAACAAAACGTATAGAAAGCAAACTATTGACTAGAATTAAAGAACTGGAAGAAAACGTTTCAAATAAGAATTTTGAAGAATTAGAAAATTTGAAATCTGAAATAAATAATATTCTGAGCATACAATTAAACGGATGTATGATCAGATCCAAATCTCAGTGGACTTTGCAAGGTGAAAAGCCATAAAAGTATTTGTGAAGCCTAGAAAAAACAATGCAATAACACAAACTTTAATCTAAAAAAGAAGATGATAGGGAAATAACTGACCAAAATTGTATACTAAATACTATAGCATCTTATTTTCAGTCTCTTCGTAACAAAAAAATGAATGTTATAGTGAAGACTTTAATAACTATGTAAAAGGAATTAATTGTCCCAGATTTACCCAGACTGAGGCCATTTCAATTATTCAAGTTATCATAACTTTAGGTGACACGTCAACAGTTTTTAAAAAATATGTCAAATAATAAAAGCCCAGGAAGTTCTGGCGTCAATGCGGTTTTTTATAAATGTTTTGGGAAAAAAATGGCACCTTTGTTGTCAGATCCATAAATAATGTTTTCATTTGAGAAAATTTGTCTATGTTGTAACACAAACTTAGAGTATAAAACCTGTAATCAAAGGGGTTATGAATCACGGCCTTTTATACAATATACCCAAACTAAGGGTATAATAACCTGTAATCAAAGAGGTGATGAATCAAGGCTTTTTATACAATATACCCAATAACTCCTGTTAAATATGATTATAAAATTACCTCTGGAGTAATAGCCTATAGATTTGAATTATTTATGGACATGTTATTTCACAACGACCAGAGTGGTTTTTATTAAAGGGAGATACTACGGGAAAAATACAAGGTTAAGTTATGACCTTGTGCACTATACTGAGAAATGAATGAAAACCCGGGGTTAACTTCTTTAATAGAATTTGAAAAGGCATTCGATTAATTGTCATGGTCCTTTGTACAAAATACACTTTCTTTCTGTAATTTTGGTCCAGACATAAAGCGTGTGGTTTCAAATTCTATATAAAGATTATAAGTCGGCTGTTTTTCAGTGTGGTTACCTTTTAAATTTCTTCCATATTGAAAGGGCTGCAGACAAGGATATCCCCTGTCATGCCAAAATTGTATCCTCTGCGCTGAAGTTTTGTCACTTGTAATGAGAGATAACAAAAAATAAATGGAAGTGAACATAAATTGTCCCAGTTTGCGGGACGATACTGCTATTTTATTTGACGCTTACGAACAATCGTTAAATGAAACACTAACTGTTATACAAGATTTATCAAATATTTTAGGTCTCAATGATACTTTTATAAAATAAATGTTTGCATGGATTGAAAAGCACAAATATTGTTTTGATACCATAAAAGCAAAATGGAAATTAAACTGATGTAATAAGCTTTATACTGCTTGGAATAAATTTCCATGTTAACCTGTCAAAAATACTGCAAATAAATTACAATGAACAATGTGTTTAAATGGACAACATGCTGAAAAATTGGAACAAGAAAACCGCAACACCAATTGGAAAGATTGTTATTGTGAAAACACTTATTATGCCATTATTCAATCACTTGTTTATATCACTGCCTAACTCACCAAATACCATTTCAAATTCAATAAAATCTTCTATTCTGACTTTATTTGGGCCGGGAATAGAAAAGTAAAGGTTACAACACTAGTAAAGAATATAGTGATGGAGGTTTAGACATGATACATTTGAATGCATTTTATTTTAGCATTGAAAACTTAACTGGTTGCAAAATAAATCAACCATTTAGAATAAATTGGACATATATCTCCACAACTGTACTTTGATGCTGGAATTCAATCTATAGATGATACATTCAAAAATGAAATTTTTTATTTATGTTGATGAATAAGTGAAATGTACAATCTGAAATGAATTTCATTAATTAAGTAAGGTTGACAAGAGCAAAAAATTTGTGAAAAAACATATTGTATACCCTGTGCTCTCCAACAAATGATCAAACCCTTTAACACAATGAACAACATTCAGTTTAAAGCAAATGGGGTATAAAACCAAAACCCATAATTAATGAAAATGAATGAAATGGCATTTTTGAAACTACCCTTTGTAATAACGTATGATGTAAAGGTACAGTGGTTCCATACAGAACAATTCATAGGAACCTTGGAACAAATAGTCTTTTGAAACAAAATAAAAATAAGTCATTATCCATTTTAAAAACTTTTTGCAAACAAAGACAGGAAAATTTAGACATTTATTCTGGGAATGTCAGATATCTAAAACATTAATTGATGAGATATCACCAGAACAAATGTTGTTTCTGCCAGAATATTAACACCGCGCTGTCAGAGGACAGCGCGCTGGACTATTCGAGTGCTTGACAGAAGACACGTAAGCCATGTATGGGGAAATTGTTCATATTCAATAAGGTCAAGGTAATATAGGCATATTCTAAGTGGAAGAGGACCATAATTGAAACATATAGATCGCTTGCTTTAGAGAAGTTGTACTTTATAGACGATTCTGAGTTCAGGTATATTTTCCACAATCTGGTTGAACATTTATAAAGACATAAAACAAACTAATAAGATTTTGTTTCAAGTTTTATAGCAATAGCTTGGAAGGGGTGGTTGGACGGTCCTTCAAAAATAAAATAAATAAATATTTGTGTTTTTTACCATGTTTCAAAGAAAAAAATCTTTTGGGTGGGGTGAGTGGGTGGGGTGGGGGCTGGATTTATTAGGTGATTTTTCAAACATAAAAAAGGAAAAAAAAAATACTATTTTTGGGGGGGGAGGGGGGAATCTGGGGTGGGGCGTGGAGGATGGTTTGGTGGAGTCATTCTGGTATGTCAGGTAAGTGTTGTTTTGTCAAGTATGAATCAAATCTGATCATAAATAAAGACTTTATGGCAATTTAATTGAAGGCAGAGGGAGAGGTGGACAGCGGTGAAGTGGGCGGGCGAGCGAATATACGGGCTGGTCATCAAACTATCTTTTATACAAGCAAGGCGCAAGCAGGTAGATAGGTAGGCGGGGTAAAGGGAAGATAGGCGGAAGGACTCTAACGAATTTAATGCCACATGTAATTCTTTAGTTTTATATACATCCTCTGCAGCTTTGAACCATCAAAAACTGATCAAAACACATTTATTTAAATTAAAGCCATTGATATAAGCGTTGGAAACAACCATGTTATATAACTATGAAGTACGTATCAACATGAAACTAATATATTAAAATCTTACTCACAAGAGAAATAAATGTATAAATGTAGATTCCAGAGCATTTCACAGAACTGTCTATCCGGCTGTCGAAAGTACTTTATGACAGTGGAGCTAAAAGGATACAGTAAGTAGCGGAGAGAAACTTACTTATGGAGGGAGAACATGGAGATTATAGAAACTAGCTGGTCACAATCTTGAATGTTTTCATTTCGGGAGCCAGTCGGAAGGGGCCACATATCCCGGTCTCCAGTCTGATATTGATGTCCTGAATACGAATATCATAAGAGTCTGGGGAGACTGGGAGACTGTGATGAATAACCTTCTGATGCTCTACGACGATAACATTCCTCCTCAACAGTACTTGCTACAATACAAAAGAAGGAACACATCGGAATCGGAGACCAGTCTGAGGATTAGAAAAGACTCCGGACAAGAAACTGTTGAGTGCTTAAGATACAAAGATAGCATCGCGCATGTGATGGGAGAGAACAGAGGTAACGAGAAATGGACCTTCTGTGAGCAATACGCCTAATTGGGACGTTGTACATGCATTTGACGTGTGGAAACCTCTTCCTGAAGTACAGCAATGGATGGACATATGTAGAGGGAGACATTGGCCGCTTGCCCAGCTACTTGAGGTCGCATGGGTAGCTCCGTGTTTCCTGGTCCCTGCAGGGCATCCAGACAGTGACTACAAGCGCAAAGAATGGCGACTGTCTCCGAACCTGATAGAACTAATGTTGACGTTTAGCTTTAATATGACCAAATTAAATGTTACATTGTTTTAAAAATTAATTAACAAATCCCTTTTTGTTAATATGTAGGAGAATCTTTACAAGCTTTATAGTAAAACGCTAATGTTTTACATCATAGACAGAACGCATCCGTCTCTGTGGTTCGAACATAACCTTATGTTTATAGTTTTGCACTGTTACACGTATTAAGGAAAGGGTTGCAATTATGAAGGCTCCCGCATTATGTCATAGAAGGAGTGAACTTGTTCGATGCAAAACTCTAAAGGGCAGCAGAGATGCCTTTGTGTACGTTGACTCAATGATAAGGAACCTAAAGATGTGTTTTTATTGTTTAGATAAAATTGGACATCGGTTAAAAGAGTGTAATATACGACAAACTGTATCAGCTGGTAAAACTTAGGCGTGTAGGTTTACGTAACAGCATCAGTTTAATACTAAAGTTTGAGTGCTTGGACATTTTTATTATTATGATAGAAACATTAATTGATGAAATACACTCTTTTAAAACAACATGCCAGCTAATATTACAATATGTATTGCGCAATTTTTGTGAAAGCCCAAAAACTTCAGATTGAAAACTGTTGCTTTGGGATTTCTTAAACACACGTATACGGTAAAAAATTTGATACAATCATCTAACTGTTGCGACCACAAAAAGTTATTGACATCGAAGTAATAATACGTTTCAAATGTTCCTTACATACTAATGTAGCTTCTTGTCGCTTAAAATTGGCTTCTATATTGTACTGTAGTGGACATATTCACGCGGCAGTTAGAGTGTTGGAGGATGTGGAGATAAGTTTCACAGCAACGTCAAGGTTGTGTGTGGATGTAGAAGAATAGATGGGGACAATGATCCAAAGTGTTTCATAATATGCTGTCAGGTAACAGTGTGACACGAATTGAGTAACGGCACTTTGCATTCTGTGTCAAATTTTCTAGGCAAGATCTTACTGCACTCCTGAATATTGTTGTTTGAAATGAATCGCAATATCACTAAAGAGGAAGTGACCTTAAGAGATTACATTGAACAAACATGGATGGGCAGTGCTGAAGTGGATGCTCGTTCGTTTCTACTATATCTACAGTATCTCACGTACGTATGGATCACTCGGTGAACGTTACATACAGCTACATTCATTATTAGTCTTTAAGTCTTATATATTTGATAGAAGAAATGAAATCAACCTTTATCACTCAGAGACTGCACTTAATTTGCTGGGACACTGCTATGAGATGGAAACACACTATGGAAGGGCGTTACATAACTACAGTGAATCGCTGAGGTGTTATGCTACAATAAATAATGCCGCTAACTGGCACGTCAGGCGTGCTATGCATCATAGAAGTGGTTGAAATACGATACGAAAGTTTATATTGTGCACCAAAAAACTTAACATGCCTATCAAGGATTAAGGCTTTGTATAATCAATAGTTTGATTTGTATCGTGTAATTACATAAATATAGTTGTGACGTTCTATATGCTCTTGTAAGATTTGTTTTGTGTTGTTTAAATATAGGAAATACACACCATATTTATACGTTGATACATAAATATAGTTGTGACGTTCTATATGCTCTGAACGATTTGCTCATATACCATAACTAATGCTTTCATTTTGTTATGTGGTATTTTTGTGGTGTTATATAGTGTCAGTCAAATGTACTGTGACTGAATGCCTTAATGAAACGAATTATCCGACATTTTAAGCAGTCTCTACAAATACAATGATAAATATAACATAAATATCCATTGAAAATAATACTTGTCTACCAACAACTTGTCTACCAACAGGTCTGAAACCATTACGCGTAATGATGTTTCAATTTAGTTGTGGCAAAACTATCGTGAGTGTTTAAAATAGAGGAAGGTATTAAATACTTACAAAACGTGTTGATGTTTCATATATAGCATATTCATATAATTTTCACATAATGCACACGTTATAAAAGTTTATTGTATGTGTGACAAGAGAGTTTGTACAAAAGTAAGGAAGTGCGATGTAATCAGACAAGCGTGTGGACACTCAAATAGCGAGATGTGACAAGTCAAGCGAGAAGAGTTAGTTGAAGAGAGAAAATTGAGATGACATACAAGACAATGATACGAAACAAGACTAGTGATAAATAAGTTTGATAATTGAGTAGATATAGTTAGACAAGACAAATGAGTGAGGAAGACGAGTGAGTGCAACGAGGCGAGACACGTGTTATCATTCTTTATCTTCAAAATAGTAGAATTAATCAAAAACATCTGAAGAGCATCTTAACCTGACACTCAGTAATCTAGTAATAGAATGTTACATTGTTTGCCCTTAAACGTTACCAACGAATGAAGTTAAGGTTAAGGCAATATAAAAATAACTAGAATGGTAAGTTACTATGTAAAACTGTTTGTTCGGTCGCATAGAACATAAATACTTCAACACAGCGCACATGGAAACATTGTATCAACAAACATGTAAGCAATTCTTTTACTATAAGATATGTAGTGAAACTA
>NC_068361.1:65902423-66037423 GCF_020536995.1 Dreissena polymorpha
GATAGACGGCCATATGTGAATATGTACGCTATTGTGGCTTTTGAAATGGAAAAGTTGTTGTCGCAATGGTTACATAAATAAGTCACAATTAAAATTTGGATCCGGCGATAGTTACAAATGTGCTAAAGATAATAATAAGAAACTCTTTCATTGAGTATTTAAAAGACCATAAGGCCATATTTCAGTGTATTTTTTACATACATTGTGTTTGTTATGGTGACAGAAATAATTGAAAGACTTAACTATGGTACCTATACTAATAAAAAAGATTGGTTTAGTTAAAGTAGATGTGTTGATAGATAGCCATATCAGATGTTTAAATGTCATGTCATTTTGTCACACCACAAATGTGGTTTCTATGGTTACATAAATAATTGAAAACTGAACTATCATACACATTATACAGTGAAACCATTATTAATCGTCAGGCATTAATTTTCATAAATTTCGTCAGTCGACCGATCGGCGAATTTAAGATCCTAACGAACAATCATGCTCTATGTTTGAACAAAAACAAACACTGAGTTGAACAATATATTAAAACTTTACCGTAGACATGAGGCATTAAATTCCAACATAATCCATGCACACATTCACTGCTGTTTCGTAATCAAGATTAATCCGGTTTTGACACAAAGGGATGTAGATTACACAAGGTACTTAACTGACACGTTACACTTCTTTAAAACGCGTGTGCAGTACAGCTGTATCGAATGCGTTGCCTTCGTTTATGTAGAATGGTAATGAATAAGCGCTAATTGTTTATAACTTTATTACCCATTAGGTGCATTGTGTTTTTCAGGGGTGTTGCATATTAGCCATCACGCAGCGAATGCCGATGAAAGACAATAAACCAAATGAAAAGATGACGATGTGTGATCAACATGCGTATTTATCACAAATTAATCAAGAATATTTTAATTGCTGTTTGTTGTTTGATTGTTTGCGTTTAACCACACTTATTACTATTTTAAATGTATCAATTTATTTATTTTTAAATTATTGACATTATTGATTTATATACCGGTAGTTTACTTTTTAAGAACAAACACACACATAGAGTTTATAATTTTAATGTTGATATCAGAATAAAAAAGCATTTTATTTGAAAAAAAACAACACTTAACAAACTGGAACCTCTTTCGTATAACACAAACAGTTTTAAAACGGTATTGACAGCATTTTAATAAACATCATACCAACTAGAATTACGATTGTTATTAGTATGGCAATTATAATAATAGAAAAGACTAATGGGCAATTGGCTTCGTTGTTACAAACACTCGTTAACGGATATTCGATCCCACTTGTCCGCTAATCATAACAATGAAACGTGTGAATGGCATACATTAAGAGGGTCCATTACTGTCCCTTGATAACAAAAGACTAGTTAATTGGCATGTGACAAACAGGCCCCACCTCCTGCAGTGATTCTCAAGTGTGTTCCCGCATTTGTACGATTTTTCGCAACTGCGATTGATCGCGAATATGTATTACACACAAATCGGATATTGACTGACGCATTTTTTTTAAAATTCAAAATCAGAAATCGGCGAATTTAAGTGCTGACGAAATCGTCATTTTTATAAAAATGACGAAATTTTGTGCTGTCGAAAATAAATGGTTTCACAGTAACTAAAAATACTTCAGCGACTTTGATGAAACTAGGTTTGTGCATAGAGGTTATACATATAGTAACAACTTAGTAAAAAAAATATCATTTATTGTTATTTCTATGGTAAGTGAAATAATAGAATACCAAAACATGGAGCCAGCGATATCTCAACAAGTACTAAAAGTACATGCAATACACATGCAACTTACAGTATAACATTGCAAATGCATATAAAAAATGTTTGGAGATCATGGTGTAAAAGCAATAAAAAATCTTCAACTACTATTCAAATCAAAAGCTGTTGATGCATAAGGATTTTAAACGATTGTTCTTTATATAATATGTGAAAAATGATATGGTATGTATATTCTCGAAAAGTGACCGCATTAAATCTATCAACGTCAACCAGCGCTCCTGAAACGTCAAGCGCGTCAACCACCTTGACAACAGCAGCGCAATTAACAACGACCATTTCAAAAACACCAGTAACAGAAACAACAATAACATCAGAACCTGCAACAGAAGCAGCAATAACAACAGCCACAGAAACAGAAACAGCAACCGCACCAGCAACAGACGCAGCAATACCAAGAACAACAACCACAACAACCTCAGCCCCAGGTCCGATGATATTCCAGGCGCCATATGTATCGAACACCAACTGCCTCTCGACTCCGAACATGAGTTGCATCGACTTAAAGTGCCAGTGTGCGGCACCCACTAAGTACAACTCGGCGTCCTCCTCATGCATTTTATGTAAGAATATGTGTCTTGTTCTGTGAAAGCTGGTCATAATGCATGTGCATAAAGTGTCGTCCCAGATTAGCCTGTGCAGTCCGCACAGGCTAATCAGGGACGACACTTTCCGCTTAAACTTGATTTTCGGTAAGGTGGGACTTCCTTGAAACTAATAATACCATAAAAGCGGAAAGTGTCGTTCCTGATAAGCCTGTCCGGACTGCACAGGCTAATCTGGGACGACACTTTACGCACATGCATTATGCCCCTTTTTCTCCGAACAAGACATACAACTTAATAAGAGCCCCGCTCTGGGAAAACGCGACATAATGCTTTCCCGTGAAGTGTCATCTAGATTAGCGTGTGAAAAGTCCACACGGGCTTATCAGGGACGACTCTTTCTTCTTTAACCAAATTTAATTTTCGCTACGAATAGACTTCCTTTAAACGGAAAATACCGTTAAAGCGGAATGTGTCGTCCCTGATCAGCCTGTTTGGACAGCACAGGCTAATCTGGGACGACACTTAACGCTTATTCATCAAATCCCGTTTTCCCTGAGCGAGGCTATATATTTTAGTTTTTTTGCTTTGTGTTCTGTTTTGAGATTTGTCGCCATTTTCCACGGTATTTACTTCATATCATGGGGCCAGTAATTGGCACCTTATGATACGTATTTTGTGTTGAATTGGATTCTTCGCTTGTTTTTTACAGCATTTAGTCATATAACGGCGTTCAATTAACCGTTTCACTTCGGTTTACTCTTATCCCGTGTGATCTTGTTTTAATACTAGTAAATGATAAATTATAATATCTATATTATAATATCATATTTGTTAATAGATGCCTTCCAACTTTAAACTGTCATATTTATATATTTACACATTAAATTTATAATAAAGCTAGAGCATAACTGCTCGATACATCTTGCAATTTATACACTGACATATGTGTTAGACTACGATTTGTATCGTCATTAAAATCGGTGCATGCTCTAAATACCGTTCTTTTTTTAACGTTTTAGCATGTGAGTCATTTGGATTTGGTACAACGTATACCCGCATGATGTATACCGTGTTTTACGGCACCCAAATCGAAAGCCTCATCTATGTCACATCTGTGTCGGAGTGCGCGATTCAATGCTCGGCCCGACCTCTGTGTGCAGGCTTTTAGTCATGGTCGGCGATGTGAGTATATATTCAGATCCGCATTAAAAAAAATAGGCTAGCATATTTTCAGATCCGCATTTAATAAAATAGGCTAGCATATTTTCAGATCAGCATTCAATAATATAGGCTAGCATAGTTACAATACCGCATTCAATAAAATAGGCTAGCATAGTTACAGAACCGCATTTAAATAAAATAGGCTAGCATATTTTAGAACCACATTCAATAAAATAGATTAGCATATTTTCAGATCCGCATTCAATAAAATAGGCTAGCTTATTTTCAGATCAGTATTCAATAATATAGGCTAGCATAGTTACAGAACCGCATTCAATAAAATAGGCTAGCATAGTTACAGAACCGCATTTAAATAAAATAGGCAGGCATATTATCAGAACCAGATTCAAAACAATAGACTAGCATATTTTCAGATCCGCATTCAATAAAATAGGCTAGCATATTTTCAGATCAGCATTCAATAAAATAAGCTAGCATAGTTACATACCGCATTCAATAAAATAGGCTTGCATAGTTACAGAACCGCATTCAATAAAAAAGGCTAGCATATTTTCAAAACCGCATTCAATAAAATAGGCTAGCATATTTTCAGATCCGCATTTAATAAAATAGGCTAGCATATTTTCAGATCCGCATTTAATAAAATAGGCTAGCATATTTTCAGATCCGCATTTAATAAAATAAGCTAGCCATACAAAAAAGGTAAGGCATAGTTCAGCTATAGCATTTAAGTACTAAAGAAAATAATGCGTTCATTTCAGGTGCGCAAGAAATACTGTTGTGTATATTGTATTGTAAAGGGCAATGCTTCTGAATATGATCGCATTTCACTTTCAGAAACTGTAAAATGAAGGATGAGAGCAGTTCATTTGCCGGCTTATCGACCAGTGATTGGTGCATGCGCAATTTGTGTGTAAATAAGTCAAGCATGCGCAATGAGTGGAACAGGATATATAATAGAAACGTCCCTGACAAAAGCAGCCCCATATGATCAGAGATGAATCACGTGCCGTCTTTATTTCAAAGTATATTCTGAAGGCTAATATCCAAAGTGGACACAGTTTTACATCAGTGTTTACATTTAGAAAATATATAAGTACACACATATATCATATATTTGCATATACAATATTTATATTAGTGATGTTAATTCTAGAAACAACGTTTTCACAATACAATCTTTGATTTGTTGTGTTTACAACGAGAGGTGAAAGCGAAACTGCTATAGATGATATTGTTTCACAAAATGACTTTTTTTATCGCAGCATCCATTCCTAACATGAATTAAATTATCTTAATTCCAGGCATTCAGATATAAAAAAAATTGAAATTGGTCCAAAAGCAGAAATTGTTTAATGTGTATGTGCGAAAAGGTTCTATGTGAAGTTAAGTTCTACTTAGTTCTATTCCGTATTCAGGTGGTTGATGTTAAGATAAATTATAAATGAAACTTGTCTCGATTTTGGAGGAATATATTTACAATAAATAAATATTTGTATTTGAAAGCCTTCAAAACAGAAACTTTTATGTAATTGATGAAATATGATTTTTTTTGTCAAATTATTCATTTACAAATTTTTTGGCACTGCACTTTTGGTATATTTTTCTTTTTCGTATGACATTTATAATCTTTTTGACAACATTAATAAGCATAGTAGGGCTATTTACATTTTGTTTTGTGCACACCGTTTATACTTGAAACTATAAAGGTCATTGAAAAAAATGAAACCGTAATTTTATAACAGCTATTTGACTTTTAAATAAGTTTCAAAGAAATGAGATCCTTGTTTCTACCTCTACCGAAGTTTTGAATGTAAAACAATTAGTTTTATTTCAAAACCAAGAAGAAGCAACTCATACAAGTATGTCATGATTAGAATGTTTAGCATCACACAGCATTTTAACATGTTAACACATTTCGTGTTTGTTTATGTTAAGGTGTTAATAAAATGCCAATTATCACTATCTAGATAAAACAATGGTCCTTACCCACTTCCTATTGAACATTCTTTTGAGTAAGATTATACAAGGCTTACCTTTATATTTGGAGGAGTAAAATATGGACCATATGTACATAGCACATGCAAACAATATTGTTGTTGTAACTTCAAAATTATCCATGATAAACTATTGATTATATATATTATCACACCATTCTCTGATAGTCATGGGGTCAGTCCACCATAGTATTGAATACATACACCAGAATTGTATATCAATGCATATATTAACAGTTGTTTCCTTTTTATTTTCTATGTTGTTGTTTTTTGTGTCTGGATACCTTTTCAGTAGTATCACTGTGCTTAATTTATATTAAAATTTAAAGGCATGAGATGTGTAATTTTGCACCATGAAGCTTACTTTAAAGGGACTGTCAACCACGACGAGGAAGAAAAGTTGTAAAATACCGTATTTTTTCACAAGTATTAGTTTATATTGATTAAAATATCACGACTGGTATATTACATTACTTGAAAAAACTTGAAAAGTTTCATATGTTCCGTATATTTGGTAAAATTTACTGGGTATGTCTACCAGGTAACTACAAGTTAACTAACAATAAAGCCAGTAGATTGATCATCATCGTAACGTGATAAACCCAGGAAAGCGAATTGTGCATGCGTAGTGAATTGTATATAGTTTATATAAACATGATCAATTTACTTGCGTTATTTATAGTGTGTATATCGTTATGTCATCTATTTTCGCGATGTACTTTCGATTTCAATTCGCGCGAAAGTTATTACCGAATATACTGAAAATACGATTTTTTCAAGTAATGTAAAATTCCAGTCGTGAAATTTAATCAATATAAACTTATAATTTAAAAAAAATACGGTATTTTAAAACTTTTATTTTTTCGTCGTTCGTGGTTGACAGTTCCTTTAACAAATGACTAGCAATCTGAACATTGTTTCTTTGAACTGTAGAGGATTAAATGGGAAATTTAGAAAGGCTTAAGGTTTTTAATTACCTAAAGAGTTAAATGCTTATATCTATTCTCTGCATTATACTCATTTTACCCCCGATGAACAAAACCATTTATTCGGAATGGGGATGCTTTTTAAGCTACGGTTCTGCTAATTCTAGGGGTACAGGTATTTTTATATCCAATAACACAGATTATAAAATACATAACGCTGTTGCTGAATCCAGCGGTATGTTTTTGCAATTGATATTTCTTTCAGTGAATACCGCTTTACGTTGCTGATTTTATATGGGCCAAATATTGACTCCTCCTTCTTTTTTACCGATATCTTTGGAATTATTGAAAGATTTGAAAATGACTATTTTATCATATTTGGCGATTTTAACCTTGTTATTGATCTTGTATTAGATCATTATAAATACAAAAAAATATCAATAACCTTAATTTTAATCGCATCTGATTTTTTGCAACACTTTGAGTCGTTTGAAATTGAACCAAGTCATCAATCGGATCACTCAATAATAACTTAAAATAAACAATTAGCAATTTTCTCATAAAGCTGGTCTTTGAAAACACAATAATTCTCTACGGTAAGACATTGTGAACGTACAATAAATAATAAAAAAAGATGATATTGAACTTCAATACGCACTACCCATTTAAAATCATCAAAATACTAATGACGTTCCTGACAGCGTATTACATTTTGCTATAAGTGATGAACTTTTTCTTGAAACTCTTCTGATGGAATTAAAGGGGCCTTTCCACGTTTTTGTAAATTGACAAAATTAAAAAAAAGTTGTTTCAGATTAGCAAATTTTCATTTTAGTTATGATATTTGTGAGGAAGCAGTAGTATTGAACATTTACCGTGCTCTAAAATAGCCATTATATGCATCTTTTGACGATTTACAAACCTGAAAATGATAAAGCGAAACGATTGAATAATTTGGAGAATTCTGGTGTTGTCGTTATAGTTTGTTAAACTACGAGGATTCCTTATATAAAGTAAAAAATACATTATGTAATGTATGAGCACGGATGGCCGAGTGGTCTAAGTGGTAGACTTTTACTCCTGGACTCCAGAGGTCAGTGGTTCGAGCCCTGTTGAGGGTTACTTTTTTTCTTTATTAAATTTAAATCTTCATTTGTTTTACTGGAGCTTTTTCGATACAATGTTTACATTTATGAACAAAAGCATTTACTGACAAACTGTAATACATGCACAAATCTGTGAAAAGGCTCCTTTAAGAGGCAAATCTATTTCTTATGGGTCTTTTAAAAAAGGAAACAAAACGTATAGAAAGCAAACTATTGACTAGAATTAAAGAACTGAGGAAGAAAACGTTTCAAATAAGAATTTTGAAGAATTAGAAAATTTGAAATCTGAAATAAATAATATTCTGAGCATACAATTAAACGGATGTATGATCAGATCCAAATCTCAGTGGACTTTGCAAGGTGAAAAGCCATAAAAGTATTTGTGAAGCCTAGAAAAACAAGCAATAAAAGCAATAACACAAACTTTTAAATTAATCTAAAAAGAAGATGATAGGGAAATAACTGACCAAAATTGTATACTAAATACTATAGCATCTTATTTTCAGTCTCTTCATAACAAAAAAATGAATGTTATAGTGAAGACTTTAATACTATGTAAAAGGAATTAATTGTCCCAGACTGAGAGCCATTTCAATTCAAGGATCATAACTTTAGGTGACACTTCAACAGTTTTAAAAAATATGTCAAATAATAAAAGCCCAGAAAGTTCTGGCGTCAATGCTGATTTTATAAAATGTTTTGGGGAAAAAAATGGCACCTTTGTTGTCAGATCCATAAATGAAGTTTTCATTTGAGGAAATTTGTCTATGTTGTAACACAAACTTAGAGTATAATAACCTGTAATCAAAGGGGTTATGAATCACGGCTTTTTATACAATATACCCAAACTAAGGGTATAATAACCTGTTATCAAAGAGGTGATGAATCAAGGCTTTTTATACAATATACCCAATAAGTCTGTTAAATACTGATTATAAAATTACCTCTGGTGTAATAGCCTATAGATTTAATTATTATTTATGGACATGTTATTTCACAACGACCAGAGTGGTTTTATTAAAGGGAGATACTACGGGAAAAATACAAGGTTAAGTTATGACATTGTGCACTATACTGAAGAAAATGAAAACCCGGGTTAACTTCTTTTAATAGAATTTGAAAAGGCATTCGATTAATTGTCATGGTCCTTTGTACAAAATACACTTTCTTTCTGTAATTTTGGTCCAGACATAAAGCGTTGGTTTCAAATTCTATATAAAGATTTAAGTCGGCTGTTTTTCAGTTGTAAATTTCTTCCATATTGAAAGGGGCTGCAGACAAGGATATCCCCTGTCATGCCAAATTTGTATCCTCTGCGCTGAAGTTTTGTCATTTGTAATGAGAGATAACAAAAAATAAATGGAAGTGAACATAAATTGTCCCAGTTTGCGGACGATACTGCTATTTTATTTGACGCTTACGAACAATCGTTAAATAAAACACTAACTGTTATACAAGATTTATCAAATATTTTAGGTCTCAATGATAACTTTTATAAAATAAATGTTGCATGGATTGAAAAGCACAAATATTGTTTTGATACCATAAAAGCAAAATGGAAATTAAACTGGATGTAATAAAGCTTTATACTGCTTGGAATAAATTTCCATGTTAACCTGTCAAAAATACTTCAAATAAATTACAATGAACAAAGTGTTTAAATGGACAACATGCTGAAAAATGGAAAAGAAAAACCGCAACACCAATTGGAAAGATTGTTATTGTGAAAACACTTATTATGCCATTATTCAATCACTTGTTTATATCACTGCCTAACTCACCAAATGCCATTTTAAATTCAATAAAATCTTCTATTCTGACTTTTATTTGGGACGGGAATAGAAAAGTAAAGGTTACAACACTAGTAAAAGAATATAGTGATGGAGGTTTAGACATGATACATTTGAATGCATTTATTTTAGCATTGAAACTTAACTGGTTGCAAAATAAAATCAATCATTTAGAATAAATTGGACATATATCTCACAACTGTACTTTGATACTTTGATGCTGGAATTCAATCTATAGATGATACATTCAAAAATGAAATTTTTATTTATGTTGATGAATAAAGTGAAATGTACAATCTGAAAATGAATTTCATTATATAAGTAAGGTTGACAAGAGCAAAAAATTTGTGAAAAAAATAGTGTATACCCTGTGCTCTCCAACAAATGAGCAAACCCTTTAACACAATGAACAACATTCAGTTAAACAAAATGGAGTATAAAAACCCAACCCATAATTAATGAAAATGAATGAAATGGCATTTTTGAACTACCCTTTGTAATAACGTATGATGTAAAGTTACAGTGGTTCCAATACAGAACAATTCATAGGATACTTGGAACAAATAGTCTTTTGAACAAAATAAAAATAAGTCATGATCCATTTTGAACTTTTTGCAAACAAAGACAGGAAAATTTAGAACATTTATTCTGGGAATGTCAATATCTAAAACATGAATTGATGAGATATCACCAGAACAATTGTTTCCTGCCAAGAATATTAACACGAGCTGTCAGAGGACAGCGCGCTCGACTATTCGAGTGCTTGACAGAATAACGTAAGCCATGAGGGGGAAATTGTTCATATTCAATAAGGTCAAGGTAATATAGTCATATTCTAAGTGGATGAGGACCATAATTGAAACATATTGATCGCTTATGCTTTAGAGAAGTTGTACTTTATAGACGATTCTGAGTTCAGGTATATTTTCCACAATCTGTTGAACATTTATAAAGACATAAAACAAACTAATAAGATTTTGTTTCAAGTTTTATAGCAAGTAGCTTGGAAGGGGTGGTTCGACGATCCTTCAAAAATAAAATAAATAAATATTTGTGTTTTTTTACCATGTTCCAAAGAAAAAATTTTTGGGTAGGGTGAGTGGGTGGGGTGGGGACTGGATTTATTAGGTGATTTTTCAAACATAAAAAAGGAAAAAATACTAAATATTTTTGGGGGCGGGGGGAATCTGGGGTGGGGCGTGGGGGATGGTTTTAGTGGAGTTCATTCTGGTATGTCAGGTAAGTGTTGTTTTGTCAAGTATGAATCAAATCTGATCATAAATAAAGACTTTATGGCAATTTAATTGAAGGCAGAGGGAGAGGTGGACAGCGGTGAAGTGGGCGGGCGAGCGAATATACGGGCTGGTCATCAAACTATCTTTTATACAAAGCAGGTGCAAGCAGGTAGATAGGTAGGCGGGTAAAAGGGAAGATAGGCGGAAGGACTCTAACGAATTTAATGCCACATGTAATTCCTTAGTTTTATATATACATCCTCTGCAGCTTTGAACCATCAAAAACTGATCAAAACACATTTATTTAAATTTAAGCCATTGACCTAACGCGTCGGAAACAACCATGTTATATAACTATGTAGAATGTATACGTATCAACATGAAACTAATATTAAAATCTTACTCACAAGTGAAATAAAATGTATAAATGTAGATTCCAGAGCATTTCACAGAACTGTCTATCCAGCTGTCGAAAGTACTTTATGACAGTGGAGCTGAAAGGATACTGTTATGTAGCGGAGAGAAACTTACTTATCGAGGGAGAACATTGAGATTATAGAAACTAGCTGGTCACAATCTTGAATGTTTTCATTTCGGGAGCCAGTCGGAAGGGGCCACATATCCCGGTCTCTAGTCTGATATTGATTCCTGGCAAGTCTCAATAATACGAATATCATAAGAGTCTGGGGAGACTGGGAGACTGGGATGAATAACCTTCTGATGCTCTACGACGATAACATTCCTCCTCAACAGTACTTGCTACAATACAAAAGAAGGAACACATCGGAATCGGAGACCAGTCTGAGGATTTATTTGTTAGAAAAGTCTCCGGATAAGAACTGTTGAGTGCTTAAAGATACAAAGATAGCATCGCGCATGTGCTGGGAGAACAGAGGTAAGAGAAAGGACCTTCTGTGAGCAATTACGCCTAATTGGGACGTTGTACATGCAATTTGACGTGTGGAAAACCTCTTCCTGAAGTACAGCAATGGATGACATATGTAGAGGGAGACATTGGCCGCTTGCCCAGTACTTGAGGCCGCATGGGTAGCTCCGGGTTTCCTGGTCCCTGCAGGGCATCCAGGACAGTGACTACAAACGCAAAGAATGGCGACTGTCTCAGAACCTGATAGAACGAATGTTGGTTTAGCTTTAATTATGACACAAATTAAATGTTACATTGTTTAAAAATTAATTAACAAATCCCCTTTTTGTTAATATTGTAGAGAATCTTTTACAAGCTTTTATAGTAAAACGCTAATGTTTTACATCATAGACAGAACGCATCCGTCTCTGTGGTTCGAACATAACCTTATGTTTATAATTTTGCACTGTTTACCACGGTATTAAGGAAATGGTTGCAATTATGAAGGCTCCCGCATTATGTCATAGAAGGAGTGAACTTGTTCGATGCAAAACTCTCTAAGGTGCAGCAGAGATGTCTTGTGTACGTTGACTCAATGATAAGGAACATAAAGAGTGTTTTTATTGGTTTAGATAAAATTGGACATCGGTTAAAAGAGTGTAATATACTCAAACTGTATCAGCTGGTAAACTTAGGCGTGTAGGTTTACGTAACAGCATCAGTTTAATACTAAAGTTTGAGTGCTTGACATTTTATTATATGATAAAACATTAATTGATGAAATACACTCTTTTAAAACAACATGCAGCTCATATTACAATATGTATTGCGCAATTTTTGTGAAAGCCCCAAAAACTTCAGATTGAAAATTGTTGCTTTGGGATTTCTTAAACACACGTATACGGTAAAAAATTCGATACAATCCTCTAATGTTTGCGACTACAAAAAGTTATTGACATCGAAAGTAATAATACGTTTCAATTGTACCTTACATACTAATGTAGCTTCTTGTCGCTTAAAATTGGCTTCTATATTGTACTGTAGTGGACATATTCACGCGGCAGTTAGAGTGTTGGAGGATGTGGAGATAAGTTTCACAGCAACGTCAATGTTGTGTGTGGATGTAGAAGAATAGATGGGGACAATGATCTCAGAGTGTTTCATAATATGCTGTCAGGTAACAGTGACCACGAATTAAGTAAACGGCACTTTGCATTCTGTGTCAAATTTTCTAGGCAAGAATCTTACTGCACTCCTGTAATATTGTTGTTTGAAATGAATCGCAATATCACTAGAGAGGGAAGGGACCTTAAGAGATTACATTTGAACAAACATGGATGGGCAGTGCTGAAGTGGATGCTCGTTCGTTTCTACTATATCTACAGTATCTCACGTACGTATGGATCACTCGGTGAACGTTACATACAGCTACATTCATTATTAGTCTTTAAGTCTATATTTGATAGAAGAAATGAAATCAACCTTTATCACTCAGAGACTGCACTTAATTTGCTGGGACACTGCTATGAGATGGAAACACACTATGAGAGGGCGTTACATAACTATAGTGAATCGCTGAGGTGTTATGCTACAATAAATAATGCCGCTAACTGGCACGTCAGGCGTGCTATGCATCATAGAAGTGGTTGTGAAATACGATACGAAAGTTTATATTGTGCACCAAAAAACTTAACATGCCTATCAAGGATTAGGCTTTGTAATCAATTAGTTTGATTTGTATCGTGTAATTACATAAATATAGTTGTGACGTTCTATATGCTCTTGTAAGATTTGCTTTTTGTGTTGTTTAAATATAAGGAAATGCACACCATATGTATACGTTGATACATAAATATAGTTGTGACGTTCTATATGCTCTGAAGATTTGCTCATATACCATAACTTATGTTTTTCATTTTGTTATGTGGTATTTATGTGGTTGTATGTAAGTGTCAGTCAAACGCGTACTGTGACTGAATGCCTTAAATGAAACGAATTATCCGACATTTTAAGCAGTCTCTACAAATACAATGATAAATATAACATAAATATCCATCTGAAAATAATACTTGTCTACCAACAACTTGTCTACCAACAGGTCTGAAACCATTACGCGCAATGATGTTCAATTTAGTTGTGCAAAACTATCGTGATGTTTTAAAATAGAGGAAGGTATTAAATACTTACAAAACGTGTTTGCTGTTTTCATTATTTAGCATATATTCATATAATTTTCACATAATGCACACGTTATAAAAGTTTATTGTATGTGTGACAAGATAGTTTGTACAAAAATAAGAGAGTGCGATGTAATCAGACAAGCGTGTGACACTCAAATAGCGAGATGTGACAAGTCAAGCGAGAAGAGTTAGTTAAAGAGAAAATTGAGATGAGATACAAGACCATTGATACGAAACAAGACTAGTGATAAACATAAGCTTGATAATTGGAGTGGATATAGAACAAGACAAATGAGTGAGGAAGACGAGTGAGTGCAACGAGGCGAGACACGTGTTATCATTCTTTATCTTCAAAATAGTAGTAATTAAACAAATAACCATATGAAGAGCATCTTAAAGGGATCTTTTCACGCTTTGGTAAATTGACAAAATTGAAAAAAGTTGTTTCAGATTCGCAAATTTTCGTTTTATTTATGATATTTGTGAGGGAAACGGTAATACTGAACATTTACCATGGTCTAATATAGCCATTATATGCATCTTTTTACGATTTTAAAACCTAAAAATTATAAAGCGTTGCAACGCGAAAAGATTGAATAATTTGGAGAGTTCTGTTTTTGTCGTTAAATTTTGTGAAACTACGAAGATTGCTTATATAACGTATAAAATACCTCAGGTATGTGTACTCGGCGGAATAGCTCAGTAGGCTAGAGCGTTTTTTACTTCAGGACTCTGGCAGGACAGCAGGGATCACTGGTTCGAAACCTGGTCCGGGCAATGTTCTTTTCCTTTTTTAATTTTATTCTTGATTTTTTACTGGAGCTTTTACGATCCAATGTTTACATTTATCGATATAAAGCATTTAATGAATAAGTTAAAAAATGCCAAAATCTGTGAAAGGCCCCTTTAAACCTGGACACTTCATGTAATCTAGTAACGAATGTTGCATTGTTTGCCCTTAAACGTTACCAACGAATGAAGTTAAGGCTAAGGCAATATAAAAATAACTAGAAAGTAAAAGTTACTATGTTATAAAACTGTTTGTTTGGTCGCATAGAACCTAAATACTTCAACACAGCGCACAATGGAAACATTGTATCAACAAAACATGTATAGCAATTCTTTTACTATAAGAAATCGTAGTGAAACTACACAATGCTATTTTCTTAGATGAGCCTAATGCAATTCAAATATTTACTATTTTTTAACTAAACTAATATAATAACTAATGTAATTAAATGTATGTTGCCAATACGTGTGCATTTATACATTTTTGGAAAATTATGACGAATTCCATTCCGAAAAACAACAAAAACACTACGTTCCCGTACACACTTTTACAAGCAATTTGGTATAAACATATACTATTTACCAGAAAATTTAATATGATCGTAGCCCACACTATTTTCAAGTCTGCGTTATTCATCTTTTTCCATTTCAAGGCACGCCTTCATACAAAGTATAAATTTTCTAGAATGCGGCATGACTATTTTGCTGAATACTGATTATCATTTATATTATTTTGATTAAACCTTGATTAAATTGGAAAAGATCATACAGTAAATTACGTCTATAGCTAAAAATTCGAATTCATTGTACACAACACCAAAAGTTATTATTCAAAGCATTTATTATGAATTTCCTATACATACACATTTATCAGCTAAAATCATCGTGTCAGTCTCGAAACAAACCTTAATTTCTCCTTCCAATAAATCAAAGCTTTCAATACATATAACATTTCATATAAAAGCAACACGTATCAATAAAAAAAAATGTTCAGCACATATATCAAAACACATTCACCAAATTTACCCAAAGGGACGCATCATCTACACAAAAGAAATCACTGGCTATGTCGAAAACAAATACTATTTCATCTATTCAAAGACAATCGTTAGTCCCCGTAGTCCGCCTTACACTCGCGACTAGCGCGTCGTATGTTTTCTTAGCATCTCAATGCAACATTTTTGGTGTTCTTTTGAAGATTTAATGGACACAACTGTAAACCCATATTATTTGTTTGACACCAATGCGTTTTTGATTTGTGTGGGTCCTCTACAACAAAACATCAATTTATCAACGAAGGATAAGTCTGAAGCCTATATCACACATTATTTAAAAAATCAACAGATGTAACTTTTAACGACAAATAGTATGATTCTTTTTAATTGTCCGTCGACGAAAATAATGCATATTTAGTATGTATTGTATACATGTCTCAATTACCCATTTTAACGTTGCAATAGTGTAATAACCAACTGGTTCGAGATGTGCCTTTGTACAAAAGTATTTGGAACACAGTATAACTTATATTTAGTTTGTTAACATCTGTGTTTAATGTTGACGAGTACACACATGTCATATATAATTGTACGAGAAAATCTGTTATGATTCATTACAAAAGTTTGTGTTTTCGAACAGATTTTCTATGCTTATCTACAAGAAACACATATAGTTTGTTACTGGGGAAATTGAACTTATTACAAAATGAATTAGAGATCAGTAATCGGGTTATTAATAAATACAATATTTCATTCTTACGACGTGTCAAAAAATTAAAATCATGCGACAGTTAACAAGAAAGACATTGTTGGAAGATATGTATGCCAACATAGTTTTTCAGTTGTTAAGGCATACGGCCTGATTAGACAGAAGTTGTGGTTTAAGATCAAACAGGCACAACGTTCTGCATGGACCGTTCAAAGAGACGACCAAAGTTCTAATTTGGTGAGCTTGTTGCAGTCTTCTGTCTCAAAGTTCATTACCATGAATAAAGTAAAACATGCTTAATTAATTTTTGTTCTTATACTGTTATAGTTCTACTTTGTGAATATAACAACAGATTAGAAGTTTCATCATTATTCAACAAAAGCAAAAACAATCGACCAAATAACTGCATTGATAAATGTGTGTTTGTTTATTTGGAGTGTTTTCATTTTTTCAACAGTTTTCTCTCAAAACACAACTGGAAGGTAAACTACTCACACGTTATCGGATGTCATAACACACTTGAAAGGTAACTTACTCACATGTTTCTTGGATGTTATAACACAGTTGGAAGGTAACGTACATAGACGTTCCTGCAAAGGATGGTAAACCATTATATACATAATATATATATATAGATATAACATCTATGGCGCAAATATTTTTTAAGGTAAACAAAATAAATTGAACATTATCGCTTATAAAGTTCTGATAGGAATATTCCGTTTAAAGGACTTCATGTAATACTAAGCTTTACTGTGCTAATGGAAAGCTGTTTAATTGAAATCTTTAAATAATGAAATCGTTCGTCTTTTATTTGGAACACTTTCTTCCGAACCGTTATCACGCAGGTTTTAACTGTCATTTTGCGTTAATTTCGGCTTGGTATTATCGTTAAACGTGCGGGCATTTCACAACAGGCACAATTTATTTGTGTAAATGTTTAACTATAAATGGAAACATCATTCGCCATATAAAGGAAACAACGCAATCAACAATTATAATGACCTATTAAGGAAGTTCGTAACAATTAATACGTACAAATTATTACAGAACATAAATCTCCCAAAATGTGCTGAATTTGATCAATAAATACAAGTTCATGACATGATTGATCATATACAAACTATATTATATTCTATACATACATTGTTAAAAGATACATGTATTTCAACATAATGTTAACATAAAAAGCGCTATTGACAGCGAGAAGTCAACTTTTCTGACATGCAAATTACTCAAAATAATATTTATAGACATTTCTTTGAATAATGCTTTATGAACATAAGTTGCTAAATTTCTGTTAATTGTTTGGTTATCAGATTGCACTAACTCTATAAATTTTGAAATATTTGGTCTTTTCCAGTAATATTGCTTTATGTATTTTTTTCTAATATCATTGTATAAGGAACATTCTAACAAAAAAGGAAATTAATCCTCCAAGACATTGCAATGTTGACATTTTCTTTCCTGGACTGGTATAGATTCTGGTTTATGCCATCTGCCTGACTCTATTTCTAAGCTATGAGAGGATACTCTTAGTCGGCATAGATTAAACCTAAACTTATCAATAGTAACATCATTTAAATAAGGCTGGAATTCAAATTTACAAAAAGATTATAACTTACTGCTCTCGATGAATTACTCAGTTCAGACATCCAATTTTGTTTAAAGGCATCATTTAATCTGGATTTAACAACAGATAAAAAGCACTTATTATCACCTACTCCTTGGTTTATCCATGCATAATGTAATCCCAAGGACTGCAACAAGTTACAAACAGCTTTTGCCCATGTGTGCATATTTGGTTTACTTATCAAAATGTTACACATATGTAAATATATACACTTAACATATTTGTGGTTTTCTAACTGGGTAACTCTAAGCCAATACCTTATTACATTAACTGCACGTCTCACGATTAAGGATGTTCTACCAAGTTCTCCATACACAAAATAATTTTGAGTTTGAATTTTTACACCTAATAATTTTTTACAGAAACTTAAATGTACTCTCTCAAGTGTCATGGATTCATTTAAGCCCCGTATTTCTGAGCCATAATTAAAAATGGGTAAAACAAGTTGATCAAATAGCTGTAATTTGGTCTGAATATTGTTGAAGGAAAATTAAGTAAATATGAATTTAATTTAAAAACCGCTTTTGAAGCTTGTCCAGCAAAAGTTTCAAAAGTACTTGTAAATGATCCTCGTGTGGTAAATACAATTCCTAAATATGTAAAGGATTTAACAATTTCTATAACCTCGCCTTTATATACAAAATTCATATTTCTCCTTAATTGTCCCCCCTTTTTAAAATCCATAACTTTAGTTTTATTTGAATTTACACAAAGTTCCACCTATCACAGTATTCTACCAACAAGCACAAACCTTTATTAAGTTATTCCTCCGAATCAGCAATAATAACAATATCATCTGCATATAGTAACAGAAACAATTTCAAAATTCCAATATCAATCCCATTAAAACCATTAAACATAAAATGTTCCTCAATATCATTCAAATTAATAAAAAAAGGAATGGTGATAAAGAATCACCCTGTCTCACTCCTAATAAACAAGAGAAGTCTTCATTACTTATTCTATTACCTAATTTGATTCTTGATTTCACATTACATACATAGATTTAATAATATTTATCATTTTTCCTCGAACTCCTAGTTTCAAAAGTTTATACCAGATAATATCTCGAACCAAATAATCGAACGCTTCAGTAAAATCCACAAATACAGCATACAATCTCTTGTTTTCATTTAGTAAATAATTAATAACCCCATGTAATACACAAATATTATCGATAGTACCCATGTTTTGTCTAAAACCTGCCTGTGATTCTATATATACATGATAATTTGCTGCCCAATTATTCAGTCTATTGTTAATGACTTTAGTAAAAAATTACATATATAAATCAAATTATTAAATAAAAACCGTGTGTGTTTGTTTTCAATTAAAGAATCCTTTACAGGGGACAGCCTCATTTGATTTAAACTATTTTCCCTTTCCTGTTAAATTTATATTTTAAGGCAAACACATAAGCTTGCGTGTGTACATGTAAACCATCGATCAGTGTCTCTGTATCAATTGCGAATAATTTGCTGCTTGTTTTTTGGTTACATCAACGTATTACACATTTAAATTTTATTTCGCCCTTAAAACAATTGACACACAATTTCGAAAGTTTTTCTGTTTAAATTTTCTTTTAAATCATGTTTTTTTTCGAATGTATTATCTCAAATTCATGCCAACGTCACTTTTGAAACATATCTGTATGTATTTATATTCAGATTATGATTCAGCCGAATAATTCTTCATTGCTTAGTACCTCCTCCTTATGACACCTAAGATTACGGCGTGATACCGGCTTCTGAACTTCCAGTTTCTCCTCAACCGGTCTATGCTCATGTCGTCTGCTACCGCCGTATTCCTTTAACGGGCCTCCGTTTCAACTCCTAGAAGTGCTTCGAGCGCTTTCGAGGGAACAATGGTGCATGCATTTTTCTGCGACCATAAGCGCCTTATCGTTGATATTTCTTTCCCGATCTTTATCTCGATAGTTGCCCCGAACGAAAATTACGTCACTTTCGCTGCTTGAATGTTACTAACGAGTTCAACAGTTTCGCCGAGACCGATATTACTGTCAAGAAATTTTGATTGTAGATCAGTCGGCAGACGGCCTGTCTGCATTCGCTTGTACTCTCCCAAAAGCAAATATAGTCAGTTATTAACTCTTGTTATTAGAACTGGAAGCGTACAGAACAGAAAATTGATTTTAATTGTTATTACCAGTTACCTTTGATGTTGTCACTTATGTTGTATATTGCTACTGTCATGGGTTTTGTCTGGAATATGTTATTCGCATGGATTCATTCCGATATACCTAGTTTTCATCTTTAAAGCAAACATACTGCAATATATTTATTGATATTGTTATTAAACAACCTCTTTCATTTTCTCGTTGATCCAAATTTTGGCAGTGTTCTGTAGTTCTGTAGTTTAGAACATGAAACATATTTTCAGTGTTTAAAGAAGTTTATGCATTTAGTTTATGCATTTATATTAAGTTGTCCTTTTCACCAATACGTGCTCATCAATTATTTTGTTACTGCTACTTCATTTTGAATGCAAAAAAATGAATGCATGTTATGTACAACATGTGTACATTGTAAATTGCGTATATATATATATAGGACAATCACACGTTATTGGAGGCTCGGAAGCTGTAATGAAAATATGGCTTATGTTTAGTATGTCGTGACCCTAGTCATTTTATTTGGAGCTATACATTTATTATAGAAAATGTGTACACTTATCTCTCGAAGCCAAAGAGTGTTATTATAAATTGTTGATGTGTCACAAATAGCTATTATTGTTTCTTTATAAATTAATAATGTTTGAATAGTCTTAACTAATTAAAATAGCCAGAAAACAGGTGAATACAGAATTTCGCCTTGCCCGGGACTCGAATCCGATACCGCTGGAAGCGAGATATAGTGCACTACCATTGCGCCTCGAATGATTTCGTGTTTATAATGAAAACATAGCCGCTATATTAGAACTCGACCTATTGTCCAAATCATACCATCACAGACATGGTATTATTTAACCGATTTCGGATGGCAATTATCAGTAAGTGACCCAATATTGCAAACATTTTGTGTTTTGGGCAGTATATTATTTGTTTTAACATAACGATTTTTTTTTTGAAACTATGACTATGTGAAAATCGTATTTTTTTCCAAAATGTATACAAGTCCCTTTAACACAAATGCCTTTTGCTGGTATAATATATACACTCACCGGCATTACTTTAAACATATGCTCATCTCAATGCGCATATTTAGTAAACAAAATCTTGCGCCTGGCTAACAGCTGTTACGACGTTATCTTGTAGTGTCTTATTCGTAAATTATTCAAATCCCAATGAATGAATTATTTCCGCCGGCAAGACTTTGTATCATGCATTGTGCAATCTTATAATTTTGAAACATCATTTATTTTTAAGGCAATCACAGATTATACATCTTGAAACAAATACAACGTAGATTCATCGGGGTCTTTAACAGAATCTTTTTTTCAGTCAAAAGCAGCTGTAAATAACCTAGAAATAAACTCTAAACAACGATGATGTCAGCTATGATTACAATTTGGAAATTGCTATACACATTGTATTTGACGTTATCTAAGGCCTTCATGTCATTCTATGGAGTTAAGGACAGTTATTAAATAACTTTGTTGAGAACAATGAGTATCTCATGTGAGAAACTGCTCGTTGTTTAAGCTGTTTTTTTCCGGCCATGCTTGGATAAGTTAGTTGTATAACCGAAAATGGACGAAAAGGGATAGTTTTTTTGTCATAACAGCGAAATAATAATATTTTATAATAAGGCAATTTATTCCGATAAGAATAAATCATATTATTTATGCAATTCAGCTGTTTCGTCGTCTATTTGTTTACATATCACATTCGGAACCCTCGGTTTTCATTGTAAAAAAATAATCACGGTTTTGATGCTTATCTTGTTTCATAGTAATAACTTACAGACTACATTCAAACCAGACGGTTCAGTTCACATCCGGCAACGAGCGTCTAAAACGTAAAATAAGTTTCGTAGTCTTTTACAATTTAATCGTTTAAAATCGGGTCCAAAAGATGCCAGGCAGAGGTCGCGGTCGCAAACGTCGAGCTCAGGAAGCATTGCCTCCCATTGAGGGTCCTTCACATTCACAAGAATCGGGTAGTCTCACAATAGATTTCCAAAACATAATAGCTCAATCTGGTATTTTACCAGCGGTTAGCACGGCTGGGTGTGGCTCGGTGGGTTACACTTCAACACCATTGGATCATATTGAACACCCATCCATTACACAGTCCGTCGTACAAAACACACCTTTCATGCAACAACCCCTAATCGACAGTTCTGCCATTTCAAACACCGCTGCTTTACAGCAAGTCCGCCTTTCAAATGATGATTTAGCCATTCACGTACCAAACCAAATTTAATAACAAATAATGCGTGGAGAGTATATTAATTTGGCAATCCTTCTAAAAGGGGCAATTGAGCTGAATACCCTTTGCTCGGGGGTTTGTCTGACCTCAACTCAGAAGGCAGGTTAGAAACCAAACAATCCGAGTGCAAAGAGGAGATCATGTCCATTGAAAAGTGGACCGATGCTTTTTTTATTTTTTCGTCTATCTACTTGAAGGCCCATCCTGATAAAACGTGGGAGTAACTACACTATGCATAAACAACCCGTGAATGTGCAGTCCGCCAAGGCGGTACAGCATGGAGGACGTATGATGAACAATATCGTCTCCGCCAAGCTCAGACCCCCGCATCTTGGGGCTGCATTAACAATGATATGTGGTGGCGATGCATCTCATTAAGGGAAACTCCTACTCGCACATCATATGCAAACCCCATTTACACGTTTAATGATTTTAACAAAGGCAGGGGCTCCTGGACAAATTGTAGGTTTGCTCACCACTGCTCCAGTTGTAGCGCGTAACACGCAGAGCTTAACTGCCCAAATCATTCTCAAGCTCAAACTTCATCATCTCAAATACAAGCTCTTGGAGCACAAACACGGCCAACCTGGCCACAACATTTCATCTCAACCCAAGTGCATCCTAACAACTCCTTTCGAGGCCGGGGCAGAGGCTTCCCCAGTCGACCAAAAAGACATTGAACCTATTTCCACTTCCGGCAACCTTTACTCACTAGAAAACTCTACTATAAATATTTAGGTCCTTGAGAAACTCTGTCACAAGTATGATCAATCTGAATCAGTGTTCTTAATCAATGGCTTTAAGAATGGTTTCTCAGTACATTACACGGGCCCTAGGATAGGGCGTGACTCAAAAACCTGACAACCCCTCCTGATGCTGGATAAGATTAATTACGAAATCTCTGTAGGTCGGGTCGCGTACCCATTTACACATAAACCATTTAAAAACCTCATTGTTAGCCCCCCTTGGCCTGGTTCGTAAATCAACTCTTAGTAAATTCAGACCTATTCACCATTTGTCATTTCCGTAGGGAAGATCAATTAACGATTTCATTGATCTGACCTTAACTTCAGTTAATTATACTGAGTTTGATACAGCAGTGGACATGATCTAACGGGCTGGCCAGACTTGTTACCTATTTAAAATTGATTTAGAATCAGCATTTCGCTTGATACCCATAAGTCCTGCAGACTTTTATTTGTTGGGCTGTTCAGTAAATAATTTGTACTACTTTGATAAAGCTTTAGTTTTTGGTGTTTCTATTAGCTGTGCTATATTTGAACGTTTTGTGAAATTCCTAAAGTTTTGCATAGAACAACGTTTCACCTCAGGGGACCTAATACAATACCTAGACGATTTGCTAGGCGCTAACACATCTTATACATCTTGCTTAGAAAACATGGCCACCTTCCGGTCGATCACATCAAGCTTGGGCGTTCCTGTCGCGGAGGAAAAGACCGATGGACCCACCACCGTCCTGACATTCTTGGGTTTGACCCTGGACTCCAACAAAATTGAAATACGTATCCCTCAACCTAAACTACAACAAGTTAGAGAGAAGATAGAAGTCCTCGTGTCAAAACAAAAAGCAACCCTTAAAGAAATACAGTCTCTTATTTGCTCTTTGAACTTTTGTTGCCGTGCCATCCCATCAGGAAGGCCTTTTTGTGGGCGCTTAATTGACCAAACCTGCGGGCTAACAAAGCTCCACCACCGCTGCAGATTAAAAAAAAAATACGCAAAGATTTATTTATGTGGCTCCAATTTTTCAAATACCACAACGGCATTTTTGTTTTTGACGACAGGTTTTGGACCTCCAATGAGGAATCCCAACTTAACTCAGACAGTGCAGGTGCCATGGGCCTGGGCTTTGGTGCCTACTTTCATGGAAGATGGTGCCAAGGCGCCTGGCCGCCACCATGGCCAGAAGAGGGCCTTCTACAAGACATCACGGTGTTAGAATTGTTTCCCATTGTGGTCGCTATCTTTGTATGGGGTGATGATCTCTTTAATAAGAAAATTAGATTGAATTGTGATAACATTGCTGTTGTCCACATTCTGAACAAACTTTCAGCCGAGTCAGAACCTGTGATGACACTGGTAGGCATATTAACCATGAAATGCCTACAAAAGAATATACTCATTAACGCCTCACATGTTCCTGGTACCCACAATGATATTTGCGATGCACTTTTTAGTTTTCAGCTGACATGGTTCAGGTCGCTGGCGCAAGAAGCAGCATACATACCGGACAACATTCCAAGTTTTCTATGGAATATCTTCACCAAAGAGCAACGGTACTTACAGTGGCAGGCACTTCCGTGAACACTCACGCAACATACACCACTAGTTTAAAGGCTTTTGATTAGTTCAGAACAACATATAATTTTCCCTTGACCTGGCCAGTAACAGATAGTCGTCAAGTTGTTCATTACCTTTGAATCAGCTTTGAATCCGGTCTTACACCTAACACGATTAGGACATATGTTGCTGGTTTCAACTACTTTAAAAAAATAAAAGGTGGCCAATATCTATTTGATATGTTTATTGTTAAGAAAACACTGGAAGGTTGTCACAGGTCCAGAAATAAAGTCCCATTACAAGGCCTATCTTAAAGGCTATTACCCAAGCAGCTCCCAACGCGTGCTATAACATTTATGAGTCAACTCTGTTTCAAGCTCTGTTCAGTGTTGCATACTTTGGGTTAATCAGGGTTAGCGAATTAGTGGCAACTAACCCATGGTTACCAAACTCTGGATTGCAACATTGAGCAATAAAGGTCGACACTAATGCCCAGAAGCTTATTATTACTCTGAACGTTTTTGTAACCAATTAACGTGCCTCGCCCATACAGGTCCAAGTCCCCTGCGAACCTTCCCCTCCTTGCCCGCTGGAGGCAATTCAACGTTTTTTAGCTCACCGTCCAGCAGTGACGGGTCATTTCTTTAGTCATGCGGATGGGAGACCTGTTACAAGGTCCAAATTCAATGATGTACTTCAAAAGTGCCTTTACTTAACAGAGTTTTCCAACCCATAGTTTCCGCATTGGCAGGGCAACATACTTGGCGACACAGGGTATCACAACAGAGGCCATTATGGTTTTTGGCCGCTGGAAGTCTACTGCATATAAATCATACATTCGTTAGGTAATAACACACTCATGTATTCGTTTATGGGAATTTCTATACCATTATCGTCTATTCCTTTTTAGATGTGTGGGTCATTGGCGACTCCATTCCATACTGGGCGTCACAGCTCTATATCACTGGAAATGTGCCAAGACTCACACAACAGGTTGCTTGGCATTGTTACAGGGGAGCAGGCTGGGGAGACCTGCGCAAGAACATAGAAATGGCCGTCTTGTTTAACAACGCCCCTAAAATCGCCGTTATTCATCTGGGCGGGAATGACATCAAGGTTCCCCTTAAAGAAATCTTTGACGTCATGCGTGCCGAGATCCGCTACCTCCGGGATGCCTGGCCTGAGGCAATCCTCATATGAGTCGACATCCTCGAACGGGGTGGCTTGGATCGGCAAGATGTACGTAAGATGAAGAGGGTCAACCGCTTCAGTCATGTGGAGGTCTAGTCCACAGGCAAGTCAGATTACTGGCGGCCAGACATCTCCACGGACGACCAGGGTTTCTTCCGCCCAGATGGTGTACACCCCAACACCTTGGGCCTACATTTTTGTCTTGATGGTCTCACTGAGGTTATAAAAACAAATCTGGTACATTAAATGTAAATATTTGGGGAAATTGCCTGCACCAATTTTGTGGCGGAAAATTTACATTGGCCGAGAGTCAGTCAGGCTGGGTTCAGTAATATACTTTCATTGAGCTATTAAAGTATACTTATACTAGTACTCACATTTGGAACTGTGCACCCTCTTACAATCAGTCGTTTATCATGGTGGTTTGAGGGAACCACAGTTAGGCAAAAACATCAATGGTTTCACTATAAGCTTCATTTCTCATTTTGCTGGTCTCACCGGCTCCTCTGTGTCGCCAGTCAACAGGGAGTTACGGTTAGGCAAAGGGTGTTTTTATTAAGCTTGATGAAAGTTTATTGAATTTGTCGAGTAATATGCATAGATATTGACAAACATCACGCTGCAAAAATATTAAGCTGCTATGTCCTGTCTGTTTGCTAGTATTTATTCCTGAATTCTCTTCTAAATAATAATAATACTAATAATACTTATTATTATAATTATATAAATTATAATGCACACATGTTAATTTATGAAACACAAATTAAAATATTATGGTTTTTACCAAAATATAAACCGATTTTAACAAACACATATATTAATAATATTATTAATTATCAACCCAGTCATTAATGTCATTACATTAATTGTATACATGATCTGTTGCCATAGGTCTTTTTAACCAGTAATGCAATAGGAAACGATAAAAAGTATGTTTTCATAGAAAATCAGTTTTATTGTAATAATATTGTTAATAACTTCTGCATCTGTATACGCACAATGTCTTTCTCAAACATAACACATAGTTAGTGTTTACAGCGCAAAATGTAATGAATTCAGTTTCACTTTTGGTTTGAATAGTTTTGTTTACACGGTAAATTGATTGTCAAAAGTGGACAATAACGTAGTAAAATAATAATGGAAAAGTAAATCGTTTTGATTATTGGTCAACATGCACACACAATAATTTTGACAGTGCTCTTTAGATCAACATATTTCAGCAGAAAGTTTCATTAGTTGAACGCGCGTCGTCACCCTTTCTATCAATAGACGTATCACATTTCGGAAGGTAAAATGGTTGTACAAGCAAAGATGGATTTTATTAGGCACGATATATATCTGGCGGAGGATTCCGAAAATAGTCGATGCATCACGATTGACTGTTAACTGATTATCAGCCCAATATGTTTTTATGTTGCGCAATGAATGTTTGACCAACCAGTGAAAAGTTTACTGATCACGTTGTTCAGGCGATAATTGAGTGCAATCTGCGCATTCTTATACAAATCCGTGGCAGTAGCGGTCAAGTTGATTTATATTTCATAATTGGGGTCCAGTCATCTGTAAGTAACTTTTTTATTATTTCTTAATGTAATTATATTTTTATTAAGTCAATATTTGAATATTATAGTTTGAGGTGTTTGATAGAACCGGAAAATATTTAATTGGAATTTTCTTTCCAATATTCGATATATTTATATCCCCAGCAAACAATTCTGAAGGGGATATTAAGCTAACTTTCCGGTACGTGCTAAGAAAGAACGCTAAGTTCGCATGGCACAAACCAAAACAATGCTGGGCGTGATGGCTTCCTTGCATGATAAGGAAGACGTCTTGACCTTAAATAAGTCATTCCACAAATATCAATTTATTTTAAAGAAAATAATTGTTCGATACGGTATAAATAATGTTATGTTCAATAAGCGACCTTATAATGTTAAACTCGAGATCATCGCAAATGAGGTGTACCTCGGGAATTACAATACTTGTGTGTTATCGGATATGTTACTTGTTCTTGGTGTCTGTGTAACGCAAATAGATTTTGCCACACATTTTGACAGTTACAATTACAGTTTTAAACGAGCATGAGGTCCGTAAAGTCCGAAAATCTGGTCCGTACAATCTGGCCCGTATGGTCCGTATACATTACTATTAAAGTAGTTCAAATATGTTGACTTAAAAAAATAGTGATAGTTGTATCTATATGTCATATTTAGCACTCTGAATTAAATTATTTAAATTGTAAGATATATAATTAATTGTTCGTTTAAAACTCATTATTATTGTGTTATCAATTATTCATTTAAGCAGAAGGCATCACGTTAACCAGCACTTACATGGATACCATTTTTGTTCATTAAATTGGAATTAATACTTTTACATTGAATCGATGTCAGGTGGTGAAAAGGGTAATAATTTCTAAAACTGGAAATTTAAGTCAGACTCATTCTAAATTTCTGTCATTGCTTGAATATTTTACGCATGTGAATTTATATAAAAACACAAATAAAAACAAAAACAAGGACATGTCAAAGTATTATCTTTAAATAAAAAGGTATTATTAAGATTAAATAAATATAAGTTCAGCAGTCAATCGAGTATTTTGTAATAACAATCAGCGTGTAACACTGGTATTAGTGACTCTTGTCACCATACTGTAATCAAGCCTTGTTTGCATATCGGTCCTGTTCCATTAAATAAATTAGTGTTTTCGATTTTTAAACCAATTAAGTGATATCTCAAAAAGACTGAAACAATAAATTAATGATACAAATACATGTAACAAGCGCAACCCACAACACATGTATATAAATCATAGTGTAAAATGATCGAAGCAGACATCTTTAAAAATAGAAATCAAGACTTTGGAAAAAATGGTGCAGCTTTTGTATGTATCATTTGTTTATTTTGTTTAGTATGAAAGAGAGTTAAAATAAGTATGCATGTTTTCATATGCTGTAAACATAGAGAATACATGGTCCATCTCGGCACCAACAATCTATTCGTTTAATCCTGCTTCATGTAAAATTATGTATTTTACACATTTTATCAAAGACAAACGATTAATTAATATAACAAAACAATTATTTACGTCGGGCCTCCAACAAGTACACAACATGCCTGACGACCGAATAACTAACGATTGTGTCACTTTAATATAGTTTCACATTAAACTGTTCCTTTTAATACTTTGATATAGAAAATATTACTAGAAATAAAAAATGAATCGAGAATATGATATGTTTATTGTTAGAAATGGAAACAAAAATGTTTAAGGTCGATCACTGAAACGGGTGACGCGGGAATGTAGCCACAAATAAATAAAAACGAGCATTTTGTATCTACAAAAATCTATGTCATCATACCACATCTAGCTTTGAAATTTTGGCTTTTGCAATAAGGAACACTGATTGTTAAGGTGTTAACTTTATTTTACGAAATACTTAACGAAATTTTCGTTGATTTTGAGCGTTATAGAGACTTTAATAGCATTATCTCATACACTACATTTTGTACTTCGTTACATTAATACATGCAACGTCCTTAAGTGTACGTTGGCATTTTTTGAAAATGCGTCAATCAATCGAATTAATTAATATACACAATCTGCCCCTTAAAACAAATTCAAATAGGTACGAAAACGTATTGTTAGTTTATTTATCAGATTTTTTTTTCAGACAAATTATAACTGAATTTTTTTTATCTCCTCAACAAGCCTTCCTATGCTGAAGAGACAATGTCAATGTCCATGTTATGTTTGTATGACTAGATTATATATTTACTATGCATAATGCAAATGCTTCAGTGGTTCTCGCATGTGAGTTCGTATCCTTCAAGTACAATATACTTGAGGGTATGTCTTAAATCACAGCAGTGTTTTACAAGGGTATATTAAGCAGTTATGCGTCAATATGATTTTGTTATCCTTTTCTCCATCACTTTTTCACCCGTTATATTGTTACTAGTATGATATACTACTATAATAGTATAAAAAATAATAATAATATACAACATGTTTAATACACAACATTTCCTTCCCCGATATTTAACAACGGGACATCTGGAAGCGAAATTTAGTGCGCTATTACTGCGCCAAGCATCATTTCATTTTTATAAGAGAAAAACAGACGCTATACTAGCACTCGACATATTTTCCTAATTATCAACGAAAACACTTCTCCAACGCTCTATTATTTCAACGACTTCGAATAATGCATAATCGTGAAACAATATTTTAAATATTTTTCTTTTTCAAGGGCAGTATTTCGCTTGTTATATTATGCTTTTGAATCTATGACCATTTGAACATCATCATTTACCAAAATGTTTAAAAGTACCATTAAAACAAATATTGTTGACTGACATATAAATATATTCGCATAATAACCGAAAGCATGCGCCTGTATCAGAGCGATACGACATTTAACGTGTTTATTTTTCAAGCCCCAATTAATAAATTTTGATGGCGAGACTTTGCTGTATGTTATGTACTACTACTACTAGTACTACTACTACTACTACTACTACTACTTAACTACTACTACCTACTACTGACTAACATACTACTATATACTACTACTACTACTACGTACTACTACTACAGTACTAACTACTACTACGACTTTACTAGCCTACTAACTATCTACTACGACTACTACTACTACTACTATCTACTACTACTATACACGACTAACTACTCACTACTAACTACTACTAGTACTACTACTACTACTACTACTACTTCTACTACATACTATACTACTGCTACTACACTACTACTACTACTACTACTAACTACTACCTACTACCTACCTACTACTATACTACTGTCACTACTACTACTACTACTACTACTACTAACTACTACTACGACTACTACTACTACTACTACTACTACTACTACTACTACGACTACTACTACTACTACTACTAAGACTACAACTGCATACTTCTACTACTACTACTACTACTACTACTACTACTACTTACTACTACTACTACTAGTACTACTACTACTACTAACTACTACAACAACAACTACTCTACTACTACTTACTTACTTCTACTACTACTACAACTACTACTACTACTACTACTACTACTACTACTACTACTACTACTACTACTACTACTACTACTACTTCTTCTACTACTACTACTTCTACTACTACTACTAACTCTACTACTTCTAACACTACTACTACTACTATTACTACTACTACTACTACTACTACTACTACTACTACTACTAGTGCTACTACTACTACTACTACTACTATTACTACTACTACTACTTCTACTACTACTACTACTCATGCTACTACTATTATTTTTGGTACTACTACTTCTACTACTATATAATTGGAACACTTAAGTCGTGTTTAACTAGTCATACGTGTCCAGACACAAGGTTATTAGGACAAATCTATAATAAAAAAATACAATATCTAAACCAGGTAAAATAACAGAAAAAACCTTGTTACCATCATAGGCGCTCGATGTCAATGACAATGTTTTTTTTCTTCAAATTTATTAATTTATTTTTTAGTTACCCGTTGTTTATTATAATGCATACACATACTAATTTAATAAAAATCTTGCGACAAAACGTCTTCTTAAAAAAAGATAGTTCGACTGTGTATGTATAGATATTGACAAGGTAAATCACTCGCCATTTTCTAAAGCAACGGAAGTCCGTCATTATGCATAATTAAGTCGCTGTCAACCCGCTCGCTTATTGAAATGCGCGCGAAGGCCGGGAACCTCGCTCTTTATACACAATAACAGCCACTAAACACTATGAGCGCCAGATTTGATTTATGACGTGCTGATTTTTTTTCTGGAAATCACCATGGCAGACGAAATCAAGTTAAACAATTGGTAAGGAATGATTCATGTGTATGCAATTTACAATATCTTTTGTTGATTGCCCAATTATTTCAGTGAAACAATAGTTTCTGTTGAAACTGAAAGTAGATAGAGAAAGAGCGAGGTTCCCGGCCTGTGCGCGCATTTCAAAAAGCGAGCGGGGTGACAGCGATTTAATTATGCATAATGACGCACTTCCGTTGCTTACGAAAATGGCGAGTGATTCACCTTGTCAATATCTATGTACATAGTCGAACTATCTTTTTTTTAAGAAGTTTCGTCGGAAGAATTTTATTAATTTAGTATGTGTATGCATTATAATAAACAACGGGTAACTAAAAAAACAAATAAATAAATAAAAATAAAAAATGTCATTGACATCGAGCGCCTATGGTTACCATTCGAGAAACCACATACATTACTAATTCTGAATGAAACTTTGTCAGAAAGTTAATCTTGATAATAACTAGAACGACTTCAACTTTGGATCACGTGCATCCAAACAAACAAGTCACCAGTTCAATACTTATAAGAAATCGTGTTAAACAGATAAAGTCACATATATGACTTAATGTCGAAAAAACATAGCGTTCTTTTTTATAATACATAGGGCAGAGTTAAATATGGACAAAGTGTGGTGACAAAGTAGGTCACCAGGTCAAGTTTTATACCATTGATTTACCTGAAGCTTAGTTGAGCGCTTAAGCGCCGTCATGGCCCTTTTGTTTATGATGTCTTATTTATGTAATACTATATTCATTATTTAAACAAAATCTTACGTGAACTAAGAATAAGTTTAGTTGTAACATCAATGTTTTATTGGTCTTTCAACAATCTGAGTAAGCATACGTTGTATGTGTTCCGCATCATTTGTAAAAAAAAACATCCAACATTCATGAGTTATTAAAACACAAAGTACATATCATGTGTAAAGCATAGATGTGTTTTAAATACAAGGACACACCAATTGTCTCAGAAATGTTGGTTGATATATCAGCAAGTCATTTAACAAAATTTCAATAAATAAATAATACTTTTTCTTATGAGAGAGAACATTTTCTTATACCCGAACGTATCTGTATATAGTGTTGAGTTCTGCTTTATATGTATTAGCATTTGTCTTTAAATTAAAATAGTAAAAATACCATACATAATAGTGTGCATTTGTATTTGTCACAATTAAGGATTGTTTCTTTTATTTAGTTCCTTAAGTTCACGAATCAGAAAAATCGTCTTACTCGTTGGCAGTCTCCACATTGGGAAATGAAGTGAAATTAAATATCCCTTAAATGGGTGATTGTCTCCTTTGAGAGTAACAAGCGATTTTAAATACCTCATAGGAATAAAATGTGACCCACAGTAAGTCAACTACGGTCCGTATAAAACTCTCAAAGAAGTCCTTAAAACTTAGCTCTAACCGTTTGCGCTATTTTGAATTTTGGTAATACATTTCAAGCACATTTTTTATAAACAAATCGCGTAACAAACGAAACCATTGTACCATAAATACAATTTTCACAAATGATTTTCTGTTTTGAATACATATGAAATCATTTGTTTTGTAAAAATATGCAAGATGTGTGTGCGTACTGTCAGCCAATTTGAAGAGGCCATATTGTTTGCTCAATCTTAAGTTTCTGAATCTAGCTCAGAATATTTGTTGCGCTTATGTCTGAGCAGAGTTTGGAATGGGGTCACGTGATATCAACAGCTATGTCACTGGATCAAATTAACGCAAAAACTTGAGAACAATTTATATAACATGTTTGCACACTACAACTATATATAAAGATGTGTCATTATAGCAACAATATGAAACGCACGTTTTAATAGCTCTACAATATCATTTAGAACAGTTTAAAATTTTTAAAAGTTATTTAGCTGAAATAGTAAAATTGTATATGTCAAGCCGATGTAAATCACACATAAACACGCGTTCTCAAAAGCGTATACCTTTGTGTGCTTTCGGTGCTTTCTTTAAGTAAATAAATCATTGATTAATAATGTGTAAAATTAACAACCATTTACAAGTTTCAACGTTTAGGAGTGGTAAGTTTTAGTTTTGAGACAGTGGAAATATAGCAGTTTTATTCAATATCCCATGTGGTATATTTGCAGAGAATATTTTAAAACAGCACACGTATGCATTTATATTTGCAAAAAGTACGTGTATTTTATGAAGAGATATCTTAAAAACTATTTATATTGTTGGAAAAATAAACAAACCCTTATTAAATGTGTGGCGTTCTGCCTTCGGACGTTTTGAGCTCGTATCGCAGACAAAAAACAACACAATACCGGACTGTGTGTACACCAAGAAAATGTACATATTTCTCATATAAGAATACAATGTTTGTAACTGAACAATTACCCCATGTAAACCGTTTCAAGTCGTGGCGAATTTTGAAGAGGCTCATACATATTCAAGACATTATCATTGGCATCAGAACCTATGTAAACATTTAGATTACAATGAAATTAGCTAACAGAAAAAAAACGAGGGATGTATCTTTTATGGAACTAATTTGCTGCAAGGACAGTTTGTTCATTGCAAAATGTGGGTGCCAATCCAGTATATGTGGCTTGAACTTGAATCTTCAGGATCACATGTTATGTGTATCAAAACAGTTACCAAGTCCATAACAGTTAAGTAAACATGTTACATGTCCTTTGTTTACCATGTAAATACCTGGCTAGTACCTGGCTAGTTAATTTATATCTTCCTGAGTATATCTCACCATGTCCAGTTTCTTGGGAAGGAAAATGTTCTAGTATGATTTATATGTCCCTTCCTGAAGATAGTGTAGTGAAAACAAACCAGTGAAAGCCTATGCTAATCATGCTTTTACTAGTCCCGTAGCCTGGGAGTAAAATCAACTGCCTGAACATATGTTAGCCATGTGGCTAGCCAAGCCAGAGCCCTAGTGATGAAGACATATCAGTATGCAGGCATTGTCCAATGAAGTAATGCACAGCTGGAAACGGAGATGACGTTCTCTGCATTCCATATGCTCTATATTTATTCATGCATTACTTCAGAGCTCGTACAATCACACACAGGGCATGTTGTTTAAGAATTCTATAGTTTGACATAAAGTTTTCCTTTTTAGGAAAGCTCGGCACATTTGTACCCCTTATTGTTTAATTCATGCACAGGGTCGTCATTGGTTTTGAAAGCCCTGTTGAAAGACCAGACTTGTGGCTACCCTTAGCAGTTGTAGCTGTCTGAAGCTATGCTTACTATATGGACACCAGTTATGTGCCTGCGTAATAATAAAGCACACCTAGCTAGGCTAGTACGCTTTTATAATTCGGGTTCTGAAATTGCCTATGCAAAACATGTGGGCACAATTCCAGTTAATCAAATTTATTTAATGTTTTTACATGAAAAGGCTCGTATCGGAGCCGCAGCTAACCGTTTTGGTAGTAGTCCATTACCAAAGTAGAGAAAACAGACCAAAACTTATTAGTGTTGACGGACATCTCCAAGTTCTCAGTGATACAAACAATACTGGCCCTGTAGGAACCAGATTGCAAGACCTAGTTTACCTTCATGTTTAGACCTCTTGATTTTAACTACCATGATTTACATTATGCATATGAAAATATCCATATGATAGCAACATTCATAAAATGCAAGTGTTTGACAAATTTTTTTTCAGAAATGATTTTAATCATGGTACAAGTTTAACAAAATTAAACTGCACTTCACATTTGTCATTTTTAATTTTACTATTTTAGCTCAACCGAATTGTTGTTCCCAAGACACATGCATAAAGATTAAAGCTGTAGATTCAAAACAATATGGAATATGCATATATTGCTTTAGTATTTGATGCGTTTGAAGCAGCTTTCGTATATCAGTGTGTACACATTAACTTACATGGATGAATCTTTATGCTTTCAAAATGGCGACACAAATGCACATTCCCTTTGACAATAAAACAATATACAAACGATTAAGCAAGCGCAATATTAGCAAATACTTAATGTTTTGTTTTGGCGATTAACCCAGGGCAACATATGTGATATGAACACATGGACAAAAACTCTAGTCGTTAATGTTCAAGATGTTGTAATCATTAACTGTAGTTGAGAAGCCGCAAATCTAAGGACGCGTTTTATGGTCGCACTATACTTATTCAAATTCATATGTAAGTAAATGTTAACAATACAACTTAAAAAAACGGTAAATGCAAAATTTTCAAAATTGAAAACTCCTGAATTATACCTTCTACCTTCTACGCTAAATTAAAGCAATACAAACTTAATGTCGTGCCGATTAAAAGAAAGCATTCAACATCTGTGCACCTTATTTTTCAGGTAGTTGTTTGTGGAATATGGCAAGCCTTAGTGTTATGTTTTACTATAGCCTCCGACTTTATCATAATTGTGTGATTAAGAAGGACACACCAAGGCCTACCCTATCAATATATGCAAACCATAAAAGATGTGTTTTACTATTTAAGATGCTTTCGAGTAAAACTGCTCCAATGAATCACATATAATTTACATTAAATCTGTGAAACGCGTTAGGATTTTCGTGAAATGACTATTTCGCTAATGGACTTCACGCAATACCTATTTTTTCAAAGAATTTCGCGAAATGACTGAATATGGTGACACAGGTTTACACAGTTTTACTAGACGCCAGTTTTACAAGACGCCTTTAAGAGAATTAAAGAAAATCCTATTTCATTTCAGGATGTCATGAAATTCCTAGCTTTACAGATTAACTGCACCATATACAAATCGACAATATTTATGGTCTTTTTCCTTAAGGCATGACTTAATAACTATTCCACTATGATGAATATAGCCTTGTAAACAACACATTAATGAAGGACGTTATAGTTTATGTTCTGTCTAGAATTTCGACAGTTAAAAAGTTAAACATAGGTAAATGCAAGTCAGGTGTATTCCTGACTCTCCGATGAGAATGTTGCACGGATTTCTTTTGATATGATTTTTTTTAAATATTTAACAAAACTGTTACAGAGAGTATTGACGGACAAAATGATTTTTTTTTTATTTTAAACAAACATTTCCAATATAATGATTTTGTTTAATTAATTTATTTAATGTATTACTCAATTTAACCAATTTACCTGTTATATCTTTGTTTATGAATAAAATACTAATAAAATACTGTTAGTCATTCTACTCTATATAAATAATTTAATACGTAATCCAAATTGCTGGATTTATTTTAGATGTTATATAATTTAGTTTTTGTTTAGTTGTTGCAAATATTGTTTTGTAATTAGACATAAGGGACGTTTTTGCATCAAAAACGTTTGCTAGAAAGAGTTTACGATAAAAGAAATCAGCATATGAACTCCAGTTTTTCTTTTTAATTATCTAAATTGTAATGAATAAGATAGTTTAGCATCATTTTGAACAATTATACATATTTCGTTGACATACAAATATATTCCTGGTGCTACAGACATTAAAGCATAAACAAATATGAATTTTATAAAAATAAAGAAATCATTACAAAGCTATTTGGGTGCGGGATTCAGTTGAACAACTGATTAATGTATGGCTGGATTTGCGGTATTCAGAGACAGGTCTACATACCGTTTAATACAATAATCATTTAGCAGTCAACATAATCCAGGGATAAAGTTAACATCATGAAATGATCAGATATCTTTTCAGATACAATTAAGATTTATAGTTTTGAAACACCATCTAACTTACTACTGTTGTTTTAATGTTTTAATGATATTATTTGGTAGGCGATTTACCTTGTTTTAATGCCCAGACTCATTTTGTACACATACCAGACCGCAGTTAGGGCCTTCATATTTAACGTGCATGTTTTTAAGTATGTCGTTATTCGTTCCCATTTCTCATACAAACACATTAAATCAAATTCAAAATATATAGCAACTATATGAATTCATAAAATACATAATGTTTTACTGTGTTATTGGGTTGTTAAAGAACCGCGGATCATTTTGTTGTTTTTGTTTTGTGAATATCGAAAACTAACTGTGTATTATTTCTAGCTTTTGACAAAGTCTGCAAATGAAAACTAATTAAACAAAATAAAGTTATGTTGCTTTGCTCATTGGCTGTCAATACGTGGTCGTGCAACAACCGATTGCTTTTTTTCTACGAAAACATCATCAAATTATTTCAAATTCTAGGTGGTTCAGCTTTATATGACAACAATTTGCAAAATACAAATACTTAAACGTGTTAGTATTAGTTGTATTACTATCATAATAACAACAATTGTAATTATTATTATGATGATTATTTTATTATTATTATTATTATCATTATTATAATTATTATTTATTATTATTATTATTATATTATTATTTATTATTGTTTTACAACATAAATAAACGCATCTAAATTTTACTCCTCTTCCTTCTCCTCCTCTACTCTTTCCCCGCCTTCTTCTCATCGCCCTCATCACCATCATCGTCATCTTCATCATAATGATCATCATCAAGAAAGTTTTCAAATATAGTTAAAAAATGATGCAGGGTATTAAACATGATCAATTTTAATGCATCATGTATCAAACCCTTGTTGGGTATTTTGGTACATGTTTAACAAGCGCATCAATTTATTATGAAAAACAGGAGCTAAACACAAACAATTTATTGAATTTTCTGTTTTATAATCCAAATATATTGATAGGAACAATGAAACCTGTATGTCTGCTGATGATATGATGTACAATTTTAACATACATTTTATGAATTATACAGGGGTGACAAGATCAATAATTACATGTGTAAATCTCGTGATACCCAACAGTTTATCAAACCATTCTGTTCCCCATAAATTCACATTATACTGGAAAGATAATATGGTGCTCAATGAAAATACACCATTTTAGACTTTGTAAACATAGATTAGTTCCAGGTATTTTTTCAAGATCAATATGAAATGGTAAGCCAAGCATGCCATATTTTTGTTGGTTCTAATTTAATGTCCAACAAATGCTTATGCTTTCGGAGCTTTTTTGTTTAACCTTTCCACGCTGGTTTCGTTTTTTCGAAATTAATTTTTAATCTAGAGGAGCTTTTGAAGTTTGACAATGCATCTTAGATTTCATTAAGATATGCTGCATATCGATACAAGAGTACAGAAGTGTCGTTGGTAATTTGAAATAATGAACAGTCTATATGAGTTATTGATATATAGAGAATAACATGTTACTGTCCCATCGTTTTGTAATATATCAGGCGAGGCTCAGAATAATATAACGGCGAGGCTTGCCGAGCCGTTATTTTATTCGTGCCGAGCCTGATATATTACAAAACGAGGGGACAGTAACATGTTTTTCTGTTTATCATACCACATTTTCCTAAAAATCTGCAAAACAATCCATTTCTTTATATTTAAAATGTACGGATCCCTGCTGAATTTGCTGATCCGGCTTTTACACGTTGACATACATGTAGAAACGGCGTTCGAAAAGACAACACGAATAATCGCTTATTTTTAACATCGTATAGAGAGAAAAAAGTTGTTTGCACTACGTATGGGAAGAGTACAACCGCTTTAATTATAAACATCTTGAATTGGAGATCAGGAATGGACTGCAGCGACAAATTTAATTGAACAACACATTCCACCGAATAGTTTGGAGACGCCATTTTTGAGATGTGTATTGGAATTGACATTTTGATAATGGTGTCAATAATGACATAAGCGTGTTAAATCGTTTGTTTTAATAGTTAAGGATTAGCATACAGTTATCATTTGTCTTGACTTTCTGTGCAACACTTGCGAGTGCAATGACTTCATCGATATTAAAGATTTATTGCCCGATTGATGACGTCATTAAACTTCTGCAGTGCGGGCTGTTGTGATTTTAAAAAAATAAACGTTTTCGTGATTTTTGACTTTAAACTATAATAAAATATGTACGTTAATGGTATCAAATTGTTTGTTTTGTTGAACCTGATTCATGTTGATAGAAATTGTTGACTTTATTGCAAATCCCACGTAACTCTAAACATTGACTGATTTAAAAACTTGCTGTTGACCATGATATAAAAAATATATCAGGCAACGTTATATCAGGCAGATATCAATGCGGTGGTATGATAAAACCTTAATCTCAGGAATCGACCTCCATTGGATTGATATCATTTATCAGCGAAAAGCATGAACATGCGGCAACTGAACGGATCCCCTTCTCTGCAACCCACTTTGTATTGGACAATTCTGATAATCGACCTACATTTCGTGACCGCCGATTATCATCAGCATCATCATCATTCCCTTAACCGGTAGTTCCTTTAGGGGAATATAAGGGGCATCGATACAGATATCCTCTTCCAGTTTGATCTTTTTTGCGCTGCTGAGAGTAATTCATCCAAGGTCAGAGATCCAATCTTTCACAATGGCAATCCAGCTTTTTTCTAACGTCCGTGACGTCGACCTCCCTCTAGCGTGCCCTGGTTACCAGACTTGCACAGGGAGTCGTGTCTGGTGAAGTGTCTGAATCAAGCCCGCTGAAGTCGTTTGACGATAACTAGCAGGGGCTCTGGTGGGCAAAAAAGTGTTCCAGTCATGTCCCAACGTACTCTTTGGTCGTGATCCCCGTGTTGATGATTAGAAGCAATCTTCAGATACATTTTTTAAATATATGTATCCTACTTTTATGTCCCACTGAAGCGTCCAGTCTGGTCATCGTTGCGGTCACCATGGCAATTCTTATTGGTATATAATCGGTACTGATACCATCCATTGACAGGGTCATTTCTTCCAGTTTCTCGCCGTTCATGGTGATATATAAAATGTTGTGCGTCGTTCTTTCATCAAGATATTCGACCTCTCCGTACTGACCTCAATCCCTTATGCTCATGTTCTTACATAGAGTCAGTTTGTGAGATCTTGAAGTTTACTGTTGGTGTCACTATAAGGTACATTTCATCAGCGAATCTCAAGTTCGAGATGGGTACTTTACCGATGGAGATGTGTATGTCATGAAGAGTATCCCGCTTTATTTTCTAAAGGAAAAGGATTATATCAAAGGACTGATGGTTATAAGAGCGGTGATAAAGGGAAAAAAGTCAAGCCTAAGTTTCTGTCAGGGGCTTGCTTGTCTCTATGTGTGTCGTTTCAGAACAGGGTAGTTAACTCTGGACGGGTCCGAAAGATTCATTTCTGCGATATGTTTGATAACAGTTTTTATTGTATTATTATAATTCACAATTTAATATGTATCATTATATAGATTTGGCTCTAAAGCTTAATTGAAATTTTCACAGAAACAGAAAGGAAAAAAATCATTACCAATCATCTCAATTTTCTGAAAAATAGTCTTGTATCTTGAATACAGAATATGTCACAATTGTTATCTTTTAAGTATTTACATATTTGAAGTATTTTATTCTTGCACTGTATGCGTCTTCATTTTAATTATTATAGTTTAAGGGAATATATTCACAAGAAGCATCGCCCAATCAACTATAGCAATATGTACGAGAACGTGCGATATTAACGCAATAAGAAGGATCTCCATACAAGTAACGGAAGCAACAAACAAGTACAAACAATAAACACTCTCAAATAATTAACTTACTACACTATTTGTTACAGCAGCAAGGGTAAACATTACAAAGATAAATGAGCATATGCAAATGCAAAACAAGGTAACAAAAGATATTTGTCTTGAAAACTAATCTTGTATTTCTCAAATGAGGTTTTGGATGTGTTGTCGAGCATGTAATGTTGTAAATAATTAAAATTGGACAAAATGAAAATAATTAGGGGGCAATTATAATGAATCATACAATGACATTGTATTCATCATCTAACTATAACTTGATACTTGAACAGAGCTTCATACGAAATCAAAATGGTTTCGAATTGCATATAAATTGAATAAACAGAAAGGCTAACTACGAGTGTTTAATAAAAACAAGCAGACAATCCTAGGTTATCCTTATACGTTAAAAATATAATTAATGTTCACAATTAAAAATACAATGGAATTGAAGGTTTCTACGTGTATAACTTATTAAGAAGTGGAATAACTTAATTACCATAATACTCATTTGCCATCGAAAGATGTATTAACAATTATAAACCCAATCAAAATTCCAAAATAGAGATTTCTGATAAGCATGATACCAGATATTATTGTCAATCATCATTGATACAATAAGATGCAAATTAAGGAAGCACCCAATCTATGAATGCGTGTCAATAAGTGTTTAACCGATTCAAGAGCGCCATGATCCCACGATTAATCCAGTATTGTTCATAGTCCAGGTACATGTAAAAACAGTTGTATTCGCAGCATCGAACTTAAATTATTCGACATATATATATAAACTGATTCTAGAATTATAATTTCCATTTAATTGCAAAGTTTTTAATATACACCATTTTTAAACATATTGCAATTTTTTGACGCGTGACGCTTTACACAAATAACGTTCATAATATTACATTTATCATCACATATACTCGTGCAGGCTAAACGTTTACTATCATCCTCAATATCATGAAAGTTATGTCAAATTAAAGTTAAGTTTTCGCTAATAGTCATGAAGATTGTTGGAGCGCAATATCGATTTAAATGAAACTTATTAATGGAAAAATATATTTTGCAACTAATGTTATAACCATTATTTTCAGCATTGAAACACAAAACACAATCATAGCCAGATATACGCAATGTTTGCACGAATCGACACCAAGAATTTGATAAAATGTTTTGTTTTGCTTGATTGCCAAATAGTAATTGTTATAACGTTATAGAACATAGTAAAAAGTAAATACTGAGCTTATTTTCTTTCTTTCAGATCCAATTATTCGTTACGGTGTCCGGTTGGAAACATCGATGGCAAATGAATGAAAAAGGAAACTGTTAAGAACACACATGGCAAATGTGTCGTGTCATTAATTTGTTAAATTTGCACGTATGAACATCTCTCATCCATATCTCAATATGTAAGGAACGACCACAACTTTAAGGGCTTGCAAATGTCTATTGACCGCCCGTGGTTTATTATTATGTTTTTTAACCCTGATTGTCGTGTGTTTCCTGTTCTTGTAATTTGAATCATCCATTTCATTTTATACTCAAAAAGCCGCATCAATAACAAGAAAGTCAGACACGACAAGTTTATCAAGTCATGCGTTTTACTTCAACTTTGCAAACTCAACCGTATTTAAAGCAATCGGGCAATTCGAATTATCAACTATCGCAAACAGTGACTTAAGATTCGATAAGAATCAACATGTTCGTTTCGACCTTGCAGCGGATATACTTAAAACAACCATAGCTTCCAGCCAGCCGAAAAATCTGCCACTTAATGTAACCACTTACAAAAAAGATGCATTTGTTGATCTGAATTTAACACGAACCGGAACAAGCACTAATGGGATGACACGTAATTCTACAGTGCGCCAGAGTGAATGCAAAAATTGTTTCAAACATGATTTTGAATATTTAATTCAGAACGACCACATCTGCGACACATTGTACATGCACGAACACATTTATCTTCTGATATTCGTTACCACTGTGCATCATAATGTCTTAAATCGACAGATGATACGGCGCACGTGGTTGTCATACACTAATAACAATACTGCAAATGCAAGGCACGTTTTCCTTTTAGGAAAAACAGCACAAGACAGTTTACAAGAATCTGTGATGAGAGAAAATGAAATATATCACGATATCGTTCAGGAGACCTTTATAGACAGTTACAATAATCTAACATATAAAACCATCATGGGATTTAAATGGGCCGCCACAAAAAGTTCTAATGTAAAGTTTGTTATGAAAACAGATGATGACATGAGGATCAATGTTCCTTCGATAATAAAGTTGTTGTCGGGAACCGATATGGCAAACTATTTACAAACAGGGCTGACCGGCTTATGTCACCAAAAAGCATCACCGATCAGAGATAAACATTCTAAATGGTACGCCTCCTACAGTTCTTATCCGAAAGAGTTTTACCCAGGGTTTTGTTCAGGGACTTGATACATGACCAGCATTAAAGTCGTGTCGGATATTTACCATGTTTCTCCGCATATTCCTTTCTTCCATTTGGAAGACGTCTACGTTGCTTTGTGCGTGCGGCGACTCGGGTATTCGTTAAAACAAACTTTAGGTTTCTACGCAGGGCCCAGTAATTTATGTGATTACAAAAAGGATAACGTATTAACTGTTCATCAAGTTACGCATTCGAAGTTGATAGAGATATGGAAACAGGTTTGCAATCCTGCTTGGCATGTTAACTCTAATGAGTCACAAACAGCAAATATGACGCTCCAAAGCAAACCATGTGCATAACTTTCGTTATGAAGTCACTGTAATTTATGTATGTGATATTCAGAAAACTGTAGTGAGGAAATGGTTTGAACATACTTTTTCTACGATAATTAGTAGAAATTGCTATTAAAATTATGCATCTAATATGATTCTTATTTTGTTAGAGTTCTGTAAGTTGGTTAACTTATACACTCTTAATTAGATAGAATTTCTTAAGCAATATTTAAAATATTGTGCCATGTATTTGAAAATGAGCTGCATATACTTGTTATGCCATGGTGTAGTGGAAAGCGATTCCGTCTATCCAACGGAGGATCATGGGTTTAATCGCAATTGTGGGATTGTTCTTTCGATACCCCACCAAATATACAATTACTAATTATACACGGGAAACGCTCTCAAAAAGTTGTTAATCAGACTTAGACTTTTGATGCACTTGCGCTGAAATAAATAAGTTTAAACCAAATATGATTTTAAAATCACCTGTCTGAAACCACATACATGTAATCTACTCACTGGTTAGTATAAACAATCGTAATACAATTATATTTTGAAAACCTGTTGTATGTAACCATATTTTAAGATTTTGGCATGGTGTGGATTTTTTGTAATATTTTAAGGTATAAGTGAAGGTTTTGTTGGACTAATTTATAAACTAGTTCATTATTACTTTTTTACGTATATTCACAATCAATACCATTTGTTCGATGGATAATGTTGACACTTTATAATTCCCTTGATTGTTTCTAAAATGTTTTTAAATTTAAACAAAACAGCTTAGTACAACAATAAGAATATCCGTGTTCTTCCACGTTCTACATCAGGTTAAAACGTCTCTACCAAACGTAAAAGGTACACAATAGCAAACACCTTAAGTTTTACCTTAAAGGTAAAGTTAACGTGTTAATAATTGTAATTGGTAGCTTTGCTATTATTGCTGATTGTTTAAACATGAACCTTGTGTCATTTTCTTTAAAAAATCTATATTCATAACTCACTGGTATTCCTTTTTACACTTACCACGACGTACGCATTCACAGACATTTCACCAGTGGGTCTGTACAACATAATATAACTGCGAGTTTTTTGCTGAGTCTGTTTCTCAACAACATGCACTTGGCATTGATCTGAATAAGCTAATGTTGTTCATCGTTTCAATTCAAATGATTGTTTCCGTATTTAAGTCGGGCAATATAATTAAAACTCAATGTAACTAGCTCAACTAAAATACGGTAATCGTCCCCGTATAGTTATACACACAGCCAAATAAGAAGAGTCAATTTATGTCAAACGTGTATTTAATCAAGAAGACGTCATCCGGTAATCCATTTTCGTTAGAGAACCAATCTTATATGAAGATATTTACAACGCTGTCCATCCATCAACAAGTGTTTCTTTCAGATAATAATGGCCGATACGTTATGTGATTTCGAAAGAATGTGTATTGTTATTACTGGGTGTGTTACCACATATTAGTTGTTTTTTCATAAAATCTATCCCACTCCGTTGTCACTATGAGTCGAATGTTGCCATTAATACCAATGTGTGTTGTAGGCTGAAAATAGTGTGCTTTAGTTGTAATGTAAAAATGACTCGGTAGAGTGTCTGCCTGACCTGGAGGTCCTGGGTTCAAGCCCTATTGTGGTCGGGGATTTTTCTGATTTGGTTAAATAAGTCCTACGTCCTGACACTGGCAGTAGAAAATTCGTGAAAGAATTTCAAAATTTGGGCGCGGGAAGTGTAGTAGGTTTTGGTATACGGGGAACTCATGTTGCCTTGCTTTATGATGCAGATTTATAGCGACATGTTAGAGTGTCTGCCTGTACCGGGATGTCCCGGTTTCAACCCAAGTTGTCTGGCTGGGTTACATGAACGTGAGATGTATTTAAGACGTATATTTCACTATTATAATAATGACTGTATATTAGGGTACACTATATTGAATATTCAATATTAATGTCCTTTTATTGTATGTTGCAGCTTATGTGTTTTGTGTAGATGTTTTTGTATATAAATGGCAGGGTGTTTTCTTCTCATCTTGTTTCATTATGTTTAATTCCTATTTGAAATATAATATTCTTTTGTAAAACATTGAAGTAGTTTGAAGTGAATTGTTGACGTTTCGTCTAGTTTATATGACAATGGCGATGCATCAATAGGAATTTATTTGAGAATCACGCATTATAACTGTAAAGAATTGATACTATTTGTTAAATCCTTTGTAAAATGACAGTTGAAGTGGCAATTGAAATGACAGTGGACGGAGATTTGTGAAAATACTTATGTAATAAATACTTATGTAGTTTATATCAAGTAATAAGCATTTTACTCAATCGTCAATAGCCAATAAAAATACAGTCGTTATAAATGTCGTTTAGATATCAATGACAAATTAAAAATGCACGAAAAGGGTGTGATGTATGTTACAATGATTTACACTTGCCTTAAATAAAGGACCAATTAATTGTATATAATAAGAATTCAATACTGCTCCAGCAGCTGGAGTTTTACTTCTTTATATTTAATATAATTCAGAGGGTCATATAATATTGTCGAAGGGTGTTCAGTTCACGACAATATGAGATTTGCATCTATTACGCTACTCAAAACAACATGAGACATTTCATGATCATAGGCGTAAAACAATTTGAACAAATATGTTAACCCCCCCCCCGCATGGACATGAACAATAAGTTGTTTTTCAGTGCATATTTCATTTTCAAAAAGTAAATGTGTATACGTGAGATTTTATTATTCTCAGAAGTGAAAAAAGTCTTATAGAAGTGCTTATTTTTTCCAAGAATACCGCAGCGATAATAAAAGAGTGAATACCATAATAGTTGTTATAGTTATAAATATTATTAGTTGTAATGCTACATAATGCTACATAATGTAACGAAAGACAACATAATGTAACGAAAGACTCACATCCAGCATTCCGACGTTATACGATCGGGTCAGACGCTCTATTCCGATATTTTGACCCTTGAACACTCAACCTTTTATGCGTAATACAATTTATTTTGGTAGTATGTCAACAATGAGTTAGTATCAACATTCAGACCAAGTTTGATCAAATGTGTCTTTAATAGTTGCAATATGGTCTTGTTTGAGCGTTGATAAGTTGGAACAAATGGTTGCACGTAAATCATACTTGGAATATATATTGTCAAGATAAACATTATAAACATGTTCCCTGAAGATCAGATTCAAATGTGGATTGGGGACTGTAATGCAGAATATAGTTAACGACACTCACCTCACAATGACGGGCGCCGGACATAAGTCAATTTTAAAATGGGCACGTAAATCAAACAAAACACACGGCTTTTAATCGTGATAACCATTTATTTACCCTAAAAGTGTAAAGCCTTCAGCTGGATGTATCTGTTAGTGAACACAAACTATTGTTTTCAAAGTTTTTAAGAAAACTTTTATGTGTCAATAAAACAACAAATTTATCAGCACTGTATTGCGAATCAGGACGATACCCCTTTTCTGTCATACGAAAATTACATATATTTAAATATTGGTTTAAAATAATATCATGTACAAATAATAGCCTTATAAAAATAGCATAATTATTACTGTTCAATGACGCAAATCATAACATAACGTACAGCCAAAGAAATTGGGCTTATCAAATCAATACTAGAGCAGCTAGGTTAAAATTATGTTTGGACTGAACAAGAAACTCTGACAGAAAAATCTGAACAGACATACACTTACAATCTAATGAAACAACGTTTATTTGCTCATTACAAACAACACTGGTACAGTGAAATCAATAATTCGTCAAGACTAAATACATATTGCCGCATCAAGAACACGTTTAATACAAAATACATATAATTAGTGGTTAGGAAAACATATAAATGTGCACGATGTTGCTTATTTTATCAATTAGATTTTTGACCAATATTTTTATTTTTTATACATTGTAACAATGCACGTATTTACATTTACAAAGTTTGATTGTTAATCCATTATAACAACGTAATTTACACTCCAAATACACATGTTTTGTTTTTATGCATTGTAACAAATCAATTATTGACGTGAAAACGTATAATACATGTACTTGTTGTATTGATTATTACATACGTTTCTAATATATATTTGGATAACTGCTGAATTACTTGTCAGTGAAATAAATTTGAAAATGTACACACTTTTGCTTCTGTATTTCGTAAATGCCTAAGCAATATTGTGTTATGCATTGTAAAAGATACATTAAGTCACATGCTCACTTCCAAGATACATATTAGTTTATGTTTTATTAAGTGTTTTCAATAATTTTTTAAATATACTTTTTTTTTAAAAAGCATGGGGTAAGATGATATTTATGAAGATATCTACGTGTACATTTCATATAATTATACATACTGTGTTAAATGTTGTCAATACAACTACAACTGCTTTTGCGCGTTATCGCTTTAAAAAACACACTTTTGCACGAATATATATTGGTCATGCATTATACCACTGCATTTTTCAACATATCTTCTATCCGTGACCATGATTATTCATAGTTTTTGTATATAAACTTGATGTGCGAAGTTTTCGATGTTCTCGTGGTTTCTACTGTATAACTGTCGTTGCTGTCCAGATCGTTTTTGGATACTGTTCATGAAAGTTAAGTACACGCGTTTTTGTTGCGTATTCGGCCAGGGTAGATTTATCCAGTAGTGGAACTGCTCCGGTGCAGCTTTGTGGATTTGATCGTTTACGTCCCTATAGTTTATAACACCATCACGGGACCGTGCGGATGTCACTATGTCCGACTGCTTCTTTCGCAAGCATGCGAACACATGAGCATTGAGCTTAGTCAGGTGGTCGTTGACGTAGATGGGTGAATTAAGTTTTTGTAGGTGCCTCGCTTCTTTTCATTCATGAAACCATTTTCAGAACAATGGGCCTGTCTTTCTCTTTTGTAAAAATGCCAATTCTATGGGTTATATCAATATAGTTCTTTGTTGGTTTAGATCCGTTATGTTTTTGTTCAGTGCGTTTATGACTTTCTCTGCTGTTTCATTGATTTTTTCGTTTTCTTTGTCTGAAATGCCTTCTATTTTGATATTGCTGCCCCAGTGAATTCTTTATCTCATTATTTTTATTTGCAATTCTCTTTTCCAATTTTAAATTAAAATATCATATGTTTTGAATCAAGCAAATCTGTGTTATTAGAAACTGTTATTATCGATGTAAAACTTAAAGAAACATATAATATTGTAACGGTTTCGTGCCGTCGGTAAATACTGTGTCCTTTCTATCAACCAGGTAGTTATTAGTTTATTAAAATGTTATTAGTCTGTGAATAGATGTCTTCAAGAATAAAGAAATGAAAACAGTGAGAATTAATTTATTTATACTTCTCAAAATATACCAACATGAAACAACAAATGTATAAGAATATAATATAGTTACATTTTGTCCGACATCCCAGTTCTTTCTTGTTATTATTATTATTAAAGGTTTTAAAAGTTTAAATAATTTTAGATCTTGTGTGGCCGAAAAGTTGAATGTCCTTAGTCGTCTGCGGCGCGTCTTTTATATGGATGCCCCTTGATACAATTCCTCAGACTCCGTAAACGGTTATCCGACAGCTCCGACCAATCAGAATGCTTGAATCGCCGATTTGAACCACTGTCATCCAATCAAATATGCGCGCCAAATGAACTCTTCAAAACGCTTCCGCACATCAGGAAATAGTTCCAAATGTTATATCTATGCTTATCAATCAAATGACAATAACTTGATATAAAACAGTAGCAAATCGTTAACATTAATACAATAAGACATAGTTTACTGTAACCATAAACTATATGGCGCAGTCTTTTGCTAAAATCACAAATATCTTTTAATGACGTCACAAGCATGGTCGACACTGTTTATGAGTGACAAGGAAGTGTTATTCTTTATGGAATTACAATCATAGGAACGAGGATTAATAACTAAAGTTGTGAGTAACATTTAAGGATTATAAGGATTAAGATGTAGATAAAATGATATATGCATGAAACCTCAGTAAACTGTTCAACATGCATATGTCATGTAATTCAACGAACTGTCAGAATCTGTCAACATTCGGTGAGTAGGTCTTTGCCCATATCCTAGATAATGAAACATGTTATGAAACCTTATTATTAGTTTTGCTTAGGATTACTTGTAGTCCATTATATTACACTTCCCCCCACTTTATTAAAATAATCCTCCTGGATTATGTCCAATAAAATAACAAATGAGCACTTTAAACATTTATGCAACGAGATCATACAGATTGCATAGCAACATGAACAATTGAAACACAATGTAACTATTCTCAGTCTGCAAATAACACACATCAGACAAATTGCATAGCAACATGAACAATTGAAAAACAATGTAACTATTCTCAGTCTGCAAATAACACACATCAGACAACTCTTATGCACCCACACGTATTTTAATGTTTGCCTCATCCAGTTTTTCAGTTATAATATCTGTGTCCTTCCACCTATCAGCAAGTTCAAGTCCCCGAACAATACCCTCTGCCACGCGACTCTCCTCCACTTCCCCATTTACGATGGCCTTGAGGTAATTAAAGTTATAATACCTAATTTTTGAGTCCATCTTCTCTGCCTCTCCTTCTTCCACTGTCGGCTTACCCTCAGCTTCGAGGGACATGAAGTTGTACTTGTCCAAGAGGGCTCTCCTGGACAAGGTTGGGAAGTTGGTGCTCTCCACACGCTCAAGAAAGATGGCCACAAACTCATGGGCCATGAGTTTCTGATCAGGGGTCATCTTCTTCCAATTTGCTGGCGGCCATACAATCTGTTGGTTGTTTGCTTCCATTGAGAATTCATTGACCAATGACCAGTCCCTTTTCGCAGGCGGACACATGGGCATACAGCCCTTCTTCAGAATCCGGAAGGCTCTGTCCTTTAAGCTGCTGCTTGAACCCAGCACGGATGAGCTACAGGACGATGCTGAAGAGGAAGATGAGGAGGAGGAGGAGGAGGAAGATATCTCACCACTTGGAGAAACAACCCTGTCTCGATCTGGGCCCATATTTCTCTCCGAAACCGCTTCTTCACCCAACTCTATGTTGTCCCTGTGATCAAAGTCTTGATCCCCTTCCGACTCTTGCCTCCTACGTTTTAGTCCCTTTTCAGTTTCTTTTGGCCTGTCTTCTTCAGCTGCTACTTTCGAGCTTGTGCCTTGTTCCAACTGAGCAACCGAACTTCTATCTTCCCGTTCCACTTGTCTTTCAGTTCTTGCGGATTTCTCAACCACAGTCCTCTTGTCTCGCGACACGCTTCGCTCCCTGGATTCCCTCTTCTTTGCCATACCTCTTAAAATCTCCAATCCTTTCCTCCAACCGGCCGTCCATTGATCTCCCCTAGCTTGCTTGTCTGAAAATGTATCGCTCCAACTTCTCATGGCTTTTCTCGCTTCATAGGCCGCCTTGGAGTCGTAAGGGTTGATGTTGTCAACTACTTTAGCGTAGTCCTCAGGATACTTGGCGAAGTAAAACCCATTCGCCCTGGTGAACTGGTCCTTGCTTATTGTTACCTCTCGGTGGACTTTCTTCACATGGGATTCCAGATCCGCTATACGGGTGTAAAGGTTCTCTTTCCCCTCACACCAAGCGCACATCACAGAAAGTCGTCGATGGGCTGAAGAGATCAGGTGGACATTTAGTGACTTCCTGTCGGGGAAGTAGGCTTCACACAACCAGCATTTTTCCCTGAAATACCGACTTGAACAATAGACACATGGTAACCAACAATCCCATGTAACAATATTTAAAATGTTAAATTTGTCTTTGACAATCCATGCACAGACTTTTTTTTTGTATACAACATATTAATTTGTAAATAGTTTGATAGACAGGCACATATCGATACCAGACGCACAGGGTCTCCACCAAAGTTAAAAGTTTAACACATTTTTTTTAAAGTTTATTCATACATTTACAGTATAAACAGTTCAGGTCAGTTGTGTTAACAATGTTAATTATTTTCCATTAAATTTTGCAGCTGGACCTTCTTTATCCAACTTGGAATGCAAGTCCCTGTATAAGGATATAATCTGTCAACATGATATGCTTTTGGAGCCTTTCTTGACGACTGCTTTACTTTGCAAATGAGATCGTCTATCATCCTTGTGACAAGAAATGGTCCTTTCCATTTCACGGCTAGTTTAGTGCTTATACCAACTTTTCTTGATGGATCATGCAACCACACAACCTGTCCTGGGAAAAACTTCTTCTTCTTTACATTGCTGTCATAGTGCTTCTTTTGATATAGAGCTGCAACCTTCAGGTGACTTCTTGCAATTTCATGACAACCTTTAATTTTCTTTTTCAGCAGACTAACATAGTCATCTACACTTGTTTCCGGTGTGTCCTCTTCTGGTACACCTACTACTGCTTGCAACGGAAGACGAATATCCTTGCCAAATACCATCTTGTTAGGGGTGACGGATGTGCTACTTTGAGGGGAAGAGCGATATGCCATACATACTTGTTGCAGATAGACGTCCCAACAGGCTGGTTCGTCTTGACAATATGACCGCAGCATAGCAAGAAGTGTTCTGTTAAATCTTTCAACCAGTCCATTTGCCTGAGGTCGTCTAGACGTGGAGTGCGTCTTTTGAATCCCAAGGAAATCACAAAGATCTTCAAGAAGTTTAGATTCAAAACTACGGCCTTGATCTGTGTACACCTGTAGGGGAATTCCAAATCGACATACAAAATTATCCAAAAACGCTTTTGCAACAGTTCTCGACTCTAAATCAGATATAGCGACACATTCTGTCCATTTGGTGAACCAATCGATGATAACAAGTATGTAGCGATTGCCATTATCTGTAACTGGAAGTGGTCCGAGTATGTCCATTTGCACACGCTCCATTGGTTCGCCAACTAAATAACAACCAAGTGGTGCTTTGTTTGACTGTCGTGAAAGCTTGTTAATTGCACACACATCACATGTTGAACAATACTCTTTCACATTATCTGCCATACCAGGCCAATAGAATGCTTTTCTGATTTTGTACAGAGTCTTTTCCACCCCAAGATGACCGCCACTAGCAACATCATGATGTAATTTCAAAACAACATCACGTCGATCAGCCGGCGTTACCAGCTGGTGTAAAATGTCACCATTGTTTTCCTCGTACTTCCGAAACAGCAACCCTCCAACAATTACTAGGCGATCCCACTGTCTCCACAAAGTTTTTATTTCAGCTTTTGAATCTGAAATGTCTTTCCATTCCGGTCTGGTTTCATTTCCCTCTTTTGCAAGCTTAATTACACCTATTGCACTGTCACTCAGTTGACTGTAAGCGATATCTGCATGTGTCCAACCATCAATGAGATATGCTGCTCTCTTAAGTTCTGTTGACTGTGCAGCCACGTTACTTCTTGTAACAGCTCTAATTATTTCATCAGTCGATTCAATTTTATCTATCATCGCTTCTTGATTGTCTTGTTGGTGCTTGCATGACTTGCATGGTCTTCTGGACAAAGCATCGGCATTCTTGTGGCTTGTTCCGGCTCTATGTTCTACTGTTAAGTCATATGTATTGAGTTCTTGAAGCCATCGTGTGACTTGTCCAGTTGGTGGTTTTAACGATCTTAACCAGCTCACGGCAGCGTTGTCAGTCCTGACAAGTATTTTCTGTCCATATAAGTAGCTGTGAAAATGTTTCAGAGCGGTTACAACTGCCAGAAGTTCCTTCCTTGTTACGCAATAAGACCGCTCATGCACATTCATTGTTTTGCTCATGTAAGCAATAACTCTTTCATGCTCGTCTTGAACTTGAGACAAAACGGCTCCAACACCTACATCTGAAGCATCTGTGTCTAGAATGAACTGAGAACCCAGTTGAGGGTACGCTAGCACCGGTGCTGATGTAAGCATCTCTTTGAGGAAATCAAAAGCTTCTTGGCACATCTGATTCCAAATAAATTTCGCATTTTTCTCACACAATTTGTGAAGTGGCTTGGCAATGTCAGCAAATCCCTTTACGAATCTTCTGTAATACGATGCTAGGCCAAGAAAGCTCCGAACCTCCTTACTTGACTCTGGAACTGGCCATTCTTTAATTGTTCTGACCTTTTCTGGGTCTGTTTCAACACCCTCTTCGGATACAATATGACCCAGAAAAGACACTGATTTTCGAAAGAATTTGCATTTGGAAGGATTCAGTTTGAGATGAGCCTTTCTTAACCGTTCGAAAACGTTTTCAAGCCGTGTCAAGCTTTCATCGACTGTTTTACCAGGGGTTATGATGTCATCCATATACAGCAATGACTCTATCCACTGTAGACCCCGCAAAACATCCTCCATAACACGTTCGAAAGTAGAGGGAGCATTTACAAGTCCAAACGGCATAACTTTGAAGTGGTACAGGCCATGACTCGTTGAAAAAGCTGTCTTAAGTTTGTCCTTCTCATCCATCTTCACTTGCCAAAACCCTGAACAAAGATCCATTGAGCTAAACCATTTTGATCCAGAGAGTGCATCTAAGCAGTCATCTACCCTGGGAATAGGGTAGGCGTCCTTGACTGTCACATCGTTCAGTTTTCGATAATCCACGCAAAACCTTGTGGAGCCATCCTTTTTGGACACCAGGACTATTGGCGAAGACCATGGACTGTTTGACGGTTCTATAATACCATTTTGAAGCATCTTTTCAACTTCAGCCCGTTCCACTTCTCTTTTTCCATATGGCTGTCGTCTAGGTTGCTGCCTGATGGGGTTAGCACTTCCAGTGTTTATCTTGTGTTTCACGACGTTTGTGCACCCGAGATCGTCGGACGACTTTGCAAACACATCTTGGTACTTATACAACAATTTTGCAAACTTGTTTTTCTGTTCGGGATCCAAATATTCAACACCATCGTCAAACATCTTTTTCACATGTTCTGGCAAAATGACCTCTTCAGACTGCAAACCCGTGTCACTTTTGACTGTGGCACACGTATCTGTTTGAATTTCTTTAGAAATTATGGGGTCCTCAACTGGGAAACACTCGCCAACAAGATATCCTGCTTCCAAACTTACTGTTTCATCAAAATCGTTCACAACACACACGGACACATCTTCTCCCTGAGTTTCAACAATGCCTGCCACAACTCGACAACTTATGTCCTGCAAGCCTTGAATCCCATCAACAAACACTACCTCTGGCACAAAGCCTTTTACTTCTACAGGTAACATTTGAAAGCTCCTAGGTGGTATTTCAACCTTCTCTTTCACGAGCACCCTGCATACACTCAGCCCAGTCCCTTCTGTAACACAATCAATTGTATTACCATCCAGTGTGTGAAGTTTACGATTTTGAATGTCCCAGGATTGAATGTGGTTTGCCATAAAATCTTGTCCCAGAATTCCTTGAATATTTGGTATATCGCAAACGGTGGCGTCAATTGCAGTCGTGAAACTCCCGACCTTCAACTTTAACTCTACAGAACCTTGAACGTTTAAAGGTGTGCCGTCTACGGAACAAACTGTACGATTATGCTCACGCAAATCATCTGTCTTCTTTCCTATAGCCTCAAGGGTGTCTTTAGATATTAAAGTGGTTGTTGCTCCACTATCTAATAGCAAGGTTACCGCAGTTCCGTCTATTAATGCTTCAATATAGACACCATTGTCTTTCGTTTTCATCAGATCGCTGCAGTGACCAACCCGCAATGCCTTTTCATCTGGTCTGCATGGCACCTCTATTTGTTTAGGTCGATTTTTCACTTGAACCGTCGCATCACGACCTATTGACGTGACGGTCTGAAGTTTTCCACCTGCAGTCCTCGTCTGTTGTCTTTTATCGGACAATCTCTGATGAAATGATTTGTAGAACCACATCTGTAGCACGATCTTCCAGAGATTCTGCCTCCCATGGTAGATTCAAGTTTGTCCAATCGTTGCTCAATACGCTTAATGGCATTGGTAAACTGATCATAAGTTCCCTCATGCACCGGGTTGGTTTCAAAAGATCTCTCTCTGCTGCTTGTGTTTGTAACACCCCTAATCTGCGCTCCTACACCTTGCCCCGGACGTCCCAACACCTCTTCATAACGCTCAATCACCTCCACAGCTTCACTAATTGTCTGGCAATTTTTATCCATTAAACGGCATCTCATCTCGGCTGAAACATTCTTATTAAAATGTTGTAATGCAAGCATTTCTTGGGCCTCTTGATCAAGTGTTGAATAGGCTTTCTGAGACAGTAGTCGAATTTCATCCCCAAAAGCAGCAATTGTTTCTGTTTTTCCCCTCATTCTGTTTTGCATCTTTGAAAGCCATCGGTTCTGTTGTCTTTTACTTCCAAACCTCTGTTCTAATCTGTTTGTCAGGAGTTTGTAAGACCGTTTCTCTGCAACAGGTAACGAACTGTAATGCATGCGAGCCTGCTGCTTAAGAGATGTAGCAAGGTAAAGTAACTTCTCCTTTTCGTTCCATTGTGCAAGCTCTGCACAATCTTCGAAGTATGCGATGTACTGGTCCCAATCTTCATCTCCGGAATAAGGGTCTGGTTTAATGTTTGGACGCGGTCCACGTCTGTACAAGCCACCATATGCCTCGTCAAATTGGCCCTCTTGGTACTCTTGACCTTCCCCTCTTCCGTTCTCGTTGACATTGAAGTCAACCTCGGAGTCGGACTGGTCATTGTTGTCCGCCATTGTACGACTAATGTGATGGTAATGGCACAAAGAAAAAGAACTTGAAAATTTGCACTTTATTATTCACAATAAAACATAAATCATATAAATTTACACAACAAGCAGTTAGGAAACGATCATCTACTTCTGTTTCTGTCTTTTAACGTCCCTGCCGTTCCGTTCTGGTGCCGACGTTCCGTTCTAGTGCAGCCGTTCCCGTTCTATTGCAGCCGTTCCCGTTCTAGTGCAGCCGTTTCCGTTCTATTGCAGCCGTTCCCGTTCTTATGCAGCCGTTCCGTTCTGGTGCAGCCGTTACCGTTCTATTGCAGCCGTTCCCGCTCTATTGCAGCCGTTTCCGTTCTTGTGCAGCCGTTCCGTTCTGGTAAAGCAGTTCCCGTTTTCGTCAGGCCGTTCCCGTTCCCGTCAGGCCGTTCCCGTTTTCGTCAGGCCGTTCCCGTTCTCGTAAGGCCGTTCCCGTTTTCTTCAGGCCGTTCCCTTTTCGTCAGCCCGTTCCCGTTCTCGTCAGGCCGTTCCCGTTTTCGTCAGGCCGTTCCCGTTTTCGTCAGGCCGTTCCCGTTTTTGTCAGGCCGTTCCCGTTCTCGTCAGGCCGTTCCCGTTTTCGTCAGGCCGTTCCCGTTTCTGTCCCTTGCTGTTTTCCCCGTGGTGACGAAAAATAAAAGTTCTGAGATGCTAAAAGTATATTAGCATCCCACTTCTGACACCAATGTAACGGTTTCGTGCCGTCGGTAAATACTGTGTCCTTTCTATCAACCAGGTAGTTATTAGTTTATTAAAATGTTATTAGTCTGTGAATAGATGTCTTCAAGAATAAAGAAATGAAAACAGTGAGAATTAATTTATTTATACTTCTCAAAATATACCAACATGAAACAACAAATGTATAAGAATATAATATAGTTACATTTTGTCCGACATCCCAGTTCTTTCTTGTTATTATTATTATTAAAGGTTTTAAAAGTTTAAATAATTTTAGATCTTGTGTGGCCGAAAAGTTGAATGTCCTAAGTCGTCTGCGGCGCGTCTTTTATATGGATGCCCCTTGATACAATTCCTCAGACTCCGTAAACGGTTATCCGACAGCTCCGACCAATCAGAATGCTTGAATCGCCGATTTGAACCACTGTCATCCAATCAAATATGCGCGCCAAATGAACTCTTCAAAACGCTTCCGCACATCAGGAAATAGTTCCAAATGTTATATCTATGCTTATCAATCAAATGACAATAACTTGATATAAAACAGTAGCAAATCGTTAACATTAATACAATAAGACATAGTTTACTGTAACCATAAACTATATGGCGCAGTCTTTTGCTAAAATCACAAATATCTTTTAATGACGTCACAAGCATGGTCGACACTGTTTATGAGTGACAAGGAAGTGTTATTCTTTATGGAATTACAATCATAGGAACGAGGATTAATAACTAAAGTTGTGAGTAACATTTAAGGATTATAAGGATTAAGATGTAGATAAAATGATATATGCATGAAACCTCAGTAAACTGTTCAACATGCATATGTCATGTAATTCAACGAACTGTCAGAATCTGTCAACATTCGGTGAGTAGGTCTTTGCCCATATCCTAGATAATGAAACATGTTATGAAACCTTATTATTAGTTTTGCTTAGGATTACTTGTAGTCCATTATATTACAATATGTTCTGAATCAGTCAAATCTTTGTTATCTTCTACCATTTCTTAATTTTCATAATTATTATCATCCATGTCACCAAACTTGTGTATTTTTGCATTTGGCGAAGAAGCAATTGTAATGCTTAAAAGCTAATAAATGCTGCTGTTGTTGTTGTTGTTGTTTTGTAAAAAAAATGTAAAACTAGTATTTTAGATTTAGTGCACTATATTGATTTTTCTTTGAACAACATGTTGGGTTTGGCTGTATTCAATATGTGTGGATTTTAAAAATAATATTCTTTGTCTAAAAGTGACAAAGCATATTCAGCCAAATTATAAACTTTTTCCCCCCGTTTTTCTGCTTCTATTATATAAAACATTTTCATACTAGATTCAAATATATATACATTTGACGTTAAATCCGGACGAGTTGATATTTCTCACAACAATACGGTTATCTCAACTGACCAGAATTAATCAATATTCGTCAGATACATTCTAAAGCTTAACTCTTCCATACTGATTTTTCGCAAAAATTGTGGGAACAAATACCAAAGCCATCAACAATACGAAACCTTATCATGTACATGCATAACGGTATCCGCAAGACTATTACTTACCTGTGACGTATGCACGCGTTGGGTCACGTGAGCGTCGATTCTACATGATTTCCACTTCCGCGCATTTCAAAACAAAGAAGAACTACTCAATAGCACATGCAATTTACAAACAAATTATGTCTACGGATAGCCCAAGCAAAGTAATTATAAAACATGGTTTGTCTTAATGGGTAAACGAGGATCATTGTGTATTGAATATCATGTTCGCAAAAAGTAAGAATGCAAGATTATTGCTTAAAAAAGATTTCTCAGATCAGAGCGTATTCAATAAGGCCGATGTGTGGATTGACAACAAAAGGAGTTTTTATCAAGCTTGATGAAAGTTTATTGGAATGTATCGAGTAATATGCATAGATATTTACAAAAAATCACGCTGCAAAAAATATTACGCTGCTATGTCCTGTCTGTTTGCTTGTCCCATTGTAAACGAGTAATGACATGATTATTCATCATTCATGCAAATGGCGTTGTAAACAATGATGCAATGGTCACGTGGTTTTACATGTGACCCGCGTGTGTTTAAATTTAGATTATTTCTGTGCATGGACACATTTCTTGACCGATTTTGACCAAATTGTTTGCACATCTGACATAAATACAAACAATTTTTTACTCATAATCACTTTTTGCGACACAAAAATGGGAAAATATACCAACATCAACTCGGACGGCTTTAATATTTGTAGCTGCCATTCATTTATTTATCAGAAACAGCAGTTTAATACTCGACCCTCAAAATATACTGTAATTCATTTCTTAAAGTGTAATCAAAGTGGCTACACAACGGTTCAATAACTATTAAGACTTTTTGAGATCTTTACAGCCACTTTTAAATGCGCCACGTCTCCACTAGATTCACAACGGTGAATGGTTCATTTACGCACTCTTTCCGACGTGAAAATCTATATTCTGAAGTGCGTCAACATATTCAACAAAACAGACCATAACCTGAAACTTTGCATGAATGACTTCAATGGTGTAAATCTTCATAATTTCGGCTATGGAATAAAAACGTCCTCGAACATATTTAAATATACATAAATATGGAAAACATGTAAACGCTGATCACCATATCATACCTTGGGGCGACTAACACACAAAAGATGTTATATGAAAATATATATAAGTTTGTAAATCATTTCGATTACTGTATATCCTTAATTTATTATATTTTACGGGTTTAATGTATTGCTTTAAGGGATAATTTTCTTCATTAGATTTCACATGAAACACACTTGAAAACAGCTTTACCTCAATTTTAAAATGAAAGTATTAATACGTCAATGATACTATGAAACGAACAGCTACATTGTAAAATGAAAGGTGTAAGTGCGATTAAATAACAAATAAGAGCTGTCTCCATCGGAAGACATATGCCCCCGAAAAATGCTTTTTCGAAACCTAAACGCAGATTTTGAGACCTAAACGCGAACCCTAAGTTCAAGGTTAAGGAGGTCAAAATTTGTGTGCGTATGGAAAGGCCTTGTTCATATACACATGCTACAAAATATGATAGTTACATCTGAAGCGACATAGAAGTTTTGAGGATTTTTCTTTAGCGGAAACGCAATTGTTTGATGATTTAAGGGTCGTAACTCAGAAGTTCCTGGGTAAATTTTGATGATTATCAAACTTAACCTAGATTTGATTGCATTAAACAGATTTATGAAGTTTGGTAAAGATCCGATGACAATTGCTGGCGTTATTGAGTGGAAACGACAACAACGCAATTTTTCGATGATTCTAGGGTGTAACTCAGGAGCGTCTGGGTCAATTTGACTGGTTATAGAACTTGATCTAGATGTTATTGCCTTACACATTTTCAATAAGTTTGGTGAAGATCTGATGAAAATAAGTCGAGTTATTGAGCGAAAACGAGAAAAAACGCAATTTTCCGATGATTCAAGGGTCGTAACTCAGGAGTGTCTGGGTCAATTTGGCCGATTAGCGGACTTGACCTTGATGTTATATCCTTTCACATTTTCATGAAGTTTGGTTAAGATCCTATAACATTTGCTTAAGTTATTGAGCGGAAACGAGATACAAAAAAACAATTTTACGATAATTCAAGGGAGGTAACTCAGGAGTGTATGGGTCAATTTGGCCGATTATCGAACTTGGCCTAGATCTTATTGCCTTACATATTTTCCTGAAGTTTGGTGAAGATCTGATGACAATTGCTTGACTTATAGAGCGGAAACGAGAGAAAAAAACAATTTTACCGTGACCGCCTGACTGACGTATTGATTTATTTGATTTTATTTATTGGTTTATTGATTGAGAATTTTTCGTGACAAAGGGTTATTCAATTATGTAGTAGTAGTAGAAGTAATAGTAGTAGTAATAGTAGAAGTAGTAGTAGTAGTAGTAGTAGAAGTAGTAGTAGTAGTAGTAGAAGTAGTAGTAGTAGTAGTAGTAGTAGTAGTAGTAGTAGTAGTAGTAGTAGTAGTAGTAGTAGTAGTAGTAGTAGTAGTAGTAGTAGTAGTAGAAGTAGTAGTAGTAGAAGTAGTAGTAGTAGTAGTAGTAGTAGTAGCAGTAGCATTAGAAGCAGTAGTAGTAGTAGTAGTAGTAGTAGTAGTAGTAGTAGTAGTAGTAGTAGTAGTAGAAGTAGTAGTAGTAGTAGTAGTAGTAGTAGTAGTAGTAGTAGTAGTAGTAGTAGTAGTCGTCGTAGTGGTATTAGTAGTGGTATTAGTGGTTGCCTCTGTGAAAAATCCCGAGAAAGAAAGAAAATCCCATGGAATGAAACATCCTATTGGAAAATCAAAAGCGCCTACGGCGCTGAAGGCCTGGGGCTAGATTTAGTGTGCTTGGGAAGAAGTTTCAGTTCTTAAAAAAAAGATAGTTCGACTATGTATATAGATGTCAATATCTTTTTATCCTACAGCTAAATGATTTTATGGAACAAAATAGGACCTTTACAGAAAAGATAAGATTTTCTCCACGGATATTTTAGATAAGGTTTATTCCACAGATATTTTTAGAACACATGGACTACTTTTTTGCCTTTAACCCCTGATACATCATTCAGGTCATTGGGTACGCAGTCGTTGGACGAGTTAACGAGTGTGTGTGTTTGCGATGGATTATTAAGAGGATAAAACACGGCTGAGCCGGGCCGAGAAGTGATAATCGGCCCGCAGGAAGCATAACGGTCATAGGGCTTTAGCGACCTGGGGCAGATTATCACTGCCCGGCCCGGCTCAGCCGGGTATTTAACGTCTATAATATATATATCTTTCTTTTATACTACATTATAGATGGGCACAGGTTTTAAGTCATACAATCATACTATTATGGTCCTTAACTAAAATTTATGAAGAACCAGCTTTCCGTACTTATATTTTCATTGATTTGATTACGCATTTTATGACGTATCTCATGTGACGTAATTAAAATGACGAAACAAGCTAGACGCTTTGAATTTAAGGACAACAACAATTCGGACTTGGATGGTTTTTATTCAACAGTTAAATATTTTTTAAGCATCGAACGATTAGGCCTAGTGGGTGTGTTGGATTATGAATTATGAATGATGGATTATGAATGTGACTGAATAACAGTGTTGGAATATAAAACTGAAATGAAACTGGTGAGACAGCATTTTCGAGTTCGTTAAAATGTCGAATGTACTCGAATAACGCGATGTTTTGTTGAACAATTGATTGATTAAATTTAAGAAAAGTATCAGTGAATTGTTCTTTAACAGTTCGAAGAAAATCGATGTTCAGTTAGAAGGGTAATTTCTTTAATGAATACGTCGTTCCTTTGTCAGTCGATCAAAGAATGTCTATTCACAAAGAATTGCCTGCGTGCATCCAGTGCTTTGAAATGGAAAAGATCGATGGCGATGAAGAAATGTGTCCAGAATTTTAACTCGTCATGGAAGCAAATTAAACTTTACGAACATAAACATGGTTAGAAGATCTACGCAACTTCACGTAGGTTTCTACACGTTTTGTAAATTTCAAAATGGCAGCCGTTTTTGTTTTCGGTATTTTACAGTGATGAAACCAGAATTGTAGTTTGAACACAACCGTCTGTGTTCTACTTAAACGTGTAACATTTGGAACGCTGATCAAATTTAAATCGAAGCGTATAGCGATATTTTGTCTCGTTTCTCTTCTTTTGCGTGGAATTCTTAAAGACTATTTCGAGTTCCGTAAACGGGAAATATCACAATTAATATTACTACGCAATGTTAGATTCAGCTAAAATAATGTGTTTTTGCTTTTATTTTATAAATTAAAGACTACTATTTTTATTGCATCAGGAATAAATTAGATAAAAAATAGTGTAGGATAAATAGAATACTATGTTAGTGTGATTGTGTACTTAAATTTATCCCATTCGTCTCAGAAAGGCTTACAAGGCTCGGCAAGCCTCGCCATGTAAACCTTTCTTCACTCGTGGGATAAATTTAAGTACATAATCACACTAGTATTCTCTATATACATAGTCAAACTATCTTTTTTTAAGAAGACGTTTTGTCGGAAGTTTTTTTATTGATTTAGTATGTTTATGCATTATTATAAACAGGTTTATAAAAATCAAGGCTGCAGCTGCATTTTTCAAAAAGTCACAATGGATAGTCGATCATTAAGTCATGGCCATCCTACATAAGCGGTGAAGATATGTGGCTGGGAACGACATTATGACCCATCTGGGTCTGTCACTTTTTTGTGTCATAAATGCTGAATGACCGTTTTGGATGAAATGGCGTCCTTATTCAACCAGTATCGGTACATGTTATGCTGATCAGTTTGTGTTGATAGTATCTCCATTGATCGCGTATCTGGATGAACATAATTAATTTCAAAGTACGGAATTAATTGTACTTATATTAATCCGTAAATACTCATGGTTGCCATGGGAACAAAAACTGTTCTTTTTTCATATTTATTATTATAAATATTTTAAAGAATTTAAGGCAAAAAAAGCACAGAAAATCAACAAAATATGTTCTGGACAGATATGGAACATCATTAACATGTTTATTATATACATAAATATATGCGCATTTTCTGAAAAAAGGTGTGTTTTCAGAAATTGAACATTTTGTACAGCTATGAACTTAAAACTAAAACGAATAACTCCTCATGATGCAATTTGTGTTGTGTGTCTGTACTGCCAGACATTATTTTGTTTATTTAGCCATTCAATTTTGTTACATGATTGATAAATTTAAGTAGACAAAATACATTAAGTTAACAGTTGCTATGGAAACAGTAATTTTTGGATTGCATATACATGCTGTTTGTGATCAACAATGTATTTGAAGATAATATATTATTAATCTTCGCATAAGTGTCAAACCAAATTCACTAGTGCATTTCATATGTAGAGATTCAAAAACATGATTTTCAACTAAAACAAAATTAAAGCAATAAGCACTTCATGTTTGATGACACACGTCACTAATTAACTCACTATAGATTGAACTTTAAACAGCAAAATATTCATTTACATGTAAAAATAAATCAATACAAACATAACATGAACACATACGTTAACATCACATATCTTGATGTTTAAATGAACTACAACAGTATTAGTGATATTATTTTAAGACCAAAATATTAGCAGGCATACAATACAATGTATTTCTTATCGTGTAAAGAATATTTTATAGTTAGATCACTATGAATTAGTTGTTTATCATTAATCAAATAAACGTGTCCACACGACACGGATGCCCCAACTGTAACTTTGTCACTACATAAAAGCATAAGTGTGTAAATATTTTTGAGATAAACATCGCCTTTATTTTATTTAACTATAAGTTTGCTACATAACAGGTGTTCAATATTTTATTTAAATTTTGTTTGTTACATTTGTCATCTGCTGCAGTTTGTAGATGTGTTTTTTTCTGCCAATCATTTGCATGCATGTTCGAACTTGTCCTAGAGACCATCTAGATAAAACCTGTGAACCAATTTGGTAAAAATCAGATGAAAACTACTTGAATTAGAGAGCGGACACCAAGCTGAATGTTTAAAACGCACTTAGTGACCCAGTGAACTAGTTTTTTGCCCGGCATGCCCCATGTTCACACTTGGCGTAGACATTATGTAGATACAACTTCTGACAAAGTTTGGGAAAGATCGGATGAAAGCTACTTGAATAAGAGAGCGGACACCATGCTGAATGTTTGAAACGCACTAAGTGACCCTATGACATAGTTGTTGGCCCGGCATGACCCATGTTCGTCTTGACCTATACATTATCCGGATGCAACTTCTGACCAAGTTTGGAGATCGGATTAGAACTACTTGAATTAGAGAGTGAACACGAAAAGTGTTACGAAGGACAGACTGACAGACAGACAGTGCGAAAACTATATGCCGCCCGTTGGGGGCATATAATATATTTTCATGTATCTGACATGGTGTGCAGAAACAACAAAAATGTAAAAAAAATTCCCTTCTCATACTTAATATATTACCTATGGATGACAGACTGATTGGAAAAACAACACAAGATACACATTGTTGATATTTTGTACTCAAATTCATGCACATCAATAAAAAAGTATTATATTTATTCTTTGAAGAAAAATCACCTGTTAAGTCTGGATTAAAAAATCTTATCTGTTAAAAAATGTCAATCACAACACAACATGAACACAATATATTGTCCATATTATCATCCACACACAATCCAAACTGTCAGTAAACTTGGTAAGCTCAGGTTGCATCAGGATTTGCCAAATTCACTTGTAAAGATCTGCAATAATTAAAATTAAATGACTAGAAACCTTTAACAAACACATAAAAAATACATATCACCAGTAGATACCATAATCTTGTCAACAATTTATTGAAATTGAAAACCTTGTCATGTTTTAGTTTTGCCTTAATGCTTGTTTAACTTACTCTATGTGAAAATAACACAAGAAATATTATTAAAATTGCAGAATCAAGACGAAAAAAAAGAATTATTGCTTGGTACATTATACAATCTGAACCCTCAAGATATGCATAGTGAATAGTATATTGTCAATGTTTAATATTAAAAAATAGTATCCATACTTAACACCATAAAGGTAAACCATCTGTGTTGGGAGAATAAAGCGCACCCAGTTAACATTTTCACGGATTTCTTTTTAAAATTTCACTATTTTAAATGGGATAAAGTCGAGAGCCGGCTGATTCGAGAGAGTTTTCTAAAAGTTTCATGATTCTTTTTAAACAAATCAGTATTTGTTCAGTAATGTGCAATGACGTGTTTGAACGGTTAGAAAAAATGTCGGATCAGTGTTAGGACTTCATATTACAAACGCGCGATTGCACTTAACTGAAAATTACTTATTTGTTAAAAAAATCATAATATCTATAGAACATTCTCACGAATGAGCGAGCTCTCGACTTAATCCCATTACAAATGGTGAAATAATTTAAAAAGACATCCTTAAAAATGTTATCTGGGTCGCGCCTTATTATCCCAACACAGATCTTAAAGTTACATGGTATACATGAAGGTGCAGTGTAAACAGTGCAAGGTGTAAATCATATCAAACCTGCTATTTAGCAGCACATCATTTAGTGTTCGCACTCCACTTTTGCCCAATCTGTTTTTCATGACGTGGATTTGGCACATTCATCTTTTAGCCCTATATCATGATAGTTCATCATTGAAACTACCAGGTAGTAGGTTCTGCCCCTGAATAAATAAAATATAGCAAAATATTTATGTATGATTGTGTTATAGTTAAAAATAATATATGACAATGAAAACAAAGGCCTGCTGAAGTATTGAATCTCAATACAATCTTAACGACATTTCCGATAGCCCAGAAACATATTTACTAAGAACATTTAATCAGTTTTCTTAAGCTGCAACCTCTTGGTCATATCTGACAATTCATTGAAAATATAAAGTTTCAAAAGCATTACTACATATTTGTGTAGTTGGTCGTGCTTTATGAGAAAGATATTTTTTCTTTCTACTTTCTTTATTTGTTATTATGAATCTTAGATCATCATTGCTTTCATGTTAAACTTGACCATGAACACAACCATTAATATCGACATCCAAAACTATAAATTTTGACAAAAATAGAAACATTTAAATATGTACCAATAAAAATAATCAAATATACATTGTAATTAAACCCATTCCTGACATATGCATTAATGCTATCATTTCGCATGGAATTGTCATCGCTAACCTGTCATTGTGAGATTGCACAAAGATTTGCAACATAAATTTGATATTAGTTTTTAATACAACCTTGCTCAGTTCATAGTTTGTTAAATGTAATACAATAATTTTAAGTACTTAAAATGAAAGTAGAATACGTCTAAGGGACTACTTGCCCGTAAATTGTTCAACGAAATGTTAATATTGTCATTATAGAAAAGTTCAACAACAAATGATAAATTGAGAAGTGTTTAAGATTTTGACAACTACCTAGGCAAACAGACACATAAACAGCGTTAACAATCGTCGTTATGACCGCCAAAACGGCTCATACAAACATCATGATTGGTGTAATAGATTCATTAAACATGTAATTCCATCCTTTAAGACCAACTTTGATTTTGTTTAATGAGAAAAACAAATGAAAAACTTATTGTAATTTACCTTTGACAAAAACCAGGAAGTTTATCCGAAAATTGTCACTGTCGGCTGTGCCCTAGTGTATTCATTGTTATTAAAGCTGAGGTTTATTTAAACCATGTAAAAATCAAGAGAAAATACGGAAAATTAAAGTTCCACTGACTTATTTTTATTGGTTTAGATTAAAGTTCAAAGTTAATGGCAAACAAGTTGTTATTGTTTTGACAAAGTCCGCGAAACGGTAGTTAGAGACCGTCAAGTGAGCAACTTATTCTCGCATGAATATGTAACCAATAAAAACTATGTCGTAGCCAATGCTTAACAATTTTGATGCAATACTATTTTTTTACATGTATTAAAGTTCAAAGTAAAACTATTATTAATGGCAAACAAGTTGCTCTTGTTTTGACAAACTCCGCGAAACGGTAGTTAGAGACCGTACAGTGAGGAACTTATGTTCGCATGAATATGTAAACAATAAAAACTATGTCGTAGCCAATGCTTAACAATTTTCATTCAATAATATTTTGTTTACACTTTGTATGACACTGTCATGTTATATAGTGATGTTCTGTATTTACAAGCCGGGTTATTGAGATCTTCAAAGAACTACTTTTATTGCGCACGCACTTATTATAAGTAGTAAATCGGAGTTATACAAATTTGGTTTTGGCAGCCAGCCAAGTCAGCTTGTCTCAGAAATCGGTATCAGTACTTTGGCCTAGGGGCTTCGCCCCAGGCCAATAACGTTCCAAAGTAATTGATAATATTGGTAACAAATCCAATAGCTTTTTTCGAACAAAATTGAATCCATTAAAATCGCAAAGATAAAATAATGAATCTTTAGATAAACAATTGTTATTTATGTTACATGAATACATTCCTAAAAAATCCCATGGGATTGTTTTCCCATTTGAAAATAGGATGTTATAAATACTAAATTATATGTACTACAAATGCATGGTTTTCCACGCATAAAACGATTATAAGTCCTTCAATAACGTTTAAATACTTAAATACAAGAAGAAAACGCGTTTTTAAATATGCCGAAATACAAATTGAATGTGTGTCCAATCCGTTAATTATTGGGGGAAAATCCAATGGTAAAAATAATCTCAAGTAAAAATAAACACAAAATCTCATTGAAATTTTAAAATAATCCCATGAGAAAAGCTTTAAAAAAAAATAAAACGTAGAGCGAGAAATTGAAATATTACAGAAACGCTATCAATAAATGATTACAAAGGAGCTTTTATAGCAAATTTTATCTTAAATGTGAATATCTTTAAGGGAACAGGTACTTAAGTTTGCGGTGTATAATTAATCACATTGCTGAAACTTTCATAGTGTTTTCACAACATATTGCAATTTCATGCCATCGAGGGATTCGTCTAATACCCAGTTCGTCTGGGTGAATAACAGATGTGATGTCGTTTCGCCAAACCGATGTTGACAGTTCGTCTAATTGTTAATTTGTATTGTTATCTGGTTCACACTAGATTCTCACTATCAACTGTTTTCAGTTTGCAGTAAAAAAACCCCACAAAAAACATGAATATTAATAATTTTAATTTATACATAACACACTTATTGTGATGCTATTAACTTATGCATTTATATATATTATGTATATTAAGTAATGTATTTAATAATGTGGATTACCGCGACTAAAGTGATGTCATAAACAAGGACAAAATGGCCGATAGCCATTCGTAAATTTCAGTCTTTTTTCGTTTTCTTTGTAAATTTTATACTATTTGTATCATTTCTGATAAACATTATGAGGGAATTAAATGAAAAATATTTCATTTGATTGGTAAGTTGTGTTTGGATGTTTTATTTCCGAGAATAAGATTAAGTACTGCGACTAAACAGATGAACAGTATAATTTGTATTATTATTGATTATAGATATTGAGCTCAATCTTCACCCCTAGTATTACGGTGAGATTTTTGGAACAATGGAACCACATGCAGAATTTTTTTGTAAAGTTAAATATTTTAGGTAGTACGAGCGGCAAAGTTTTAGATTTTGTCCTGCCCTACACGAATATGTATAAAAAGTAGGTGGTTGAACAATACACTAAAAAGTTATTGGCGTCGCACTGGAGTGCGGCGACTAGTATGTAATGTATTTGTTTTCGCTTATGGGAGGAGAAGTTATTTTACGGATCAATGTATATATTTTTGTTTTAAGAATATCTTGCATAGTAGTGATTTTATGTGTAAATTAGTGTAAATAAGTACTGCATTTGTGCATATTACATTTATTACAACATTTATTGCCAATAATGCAAAGCTAATTGTTTTATTTAATAACTGATCCACAACTGATCACAGGGGAAATATCACAGGGACCGGGCAAATACGCGAAACTTTCTGGTTTTGTATAAAAACAAACGATGTTTTGTATAAAAACAAAACATAATCAAAATATATTTATTTTGTTGTTTTTCTAATTTGCTTATTTAGTGGAGAATCAATGTAATACGATATTTGACGTGCTATCGCGCAAGCAAGTTTTATTGGAAGACGTAGTGGTACGAAAACGTACAATCTATTAGTTAATTAATAGACATATACTAACGATCGCTATACACAACTTCACCAAATAGCAGTACAGAAGTGAATGTCAGCCGAAATCGCACAGTTGGGAGAGCGTTAGACTGAAGTTGTTTACGCAACAGTCATCTTAAGGCCCCTGGTTCAATTCCGGGTTCCGGCACGAACGGAACAGTTCGGCGGCTGACATTTTTTTCAGTCAGGTTAATAACTATAATAAAGCTTTATTTTATGTAGACATTTTAAAATCCATTTTACTACAATTGTACATTTTGATTAAAATTAATGGATGCAACGTGGTGACAACGTTAATTAAAATTTCTTACATCACTTAAATATCTTATGAAAAATACACGTGTTTTTATATTAACAAATAAATGCAAACAACACATCTATTATCCATGTATTTTTATGGTTGTCTATCATAGACCCTAAGTACTATCCCTACATTATATAGAGCGCGAAGCGCGACACGTATTATTGATTGAAACAATGAGTTGCGATAAAGGAAGCAGCCGCTTATCAAAAAGGAGCTGTGTCCCAGCAACCCGTTTCCCTAGAGTCAAGCATTCCTCGGAGTTTTTTTTAAGAACCACATATAGAGCGCGAATCGCGACACGTATTACTATCCAGGTGGTATGGGACCTTTAGCATTCCTTAGAATTTGAGAAATTTTGAAATCCTTGTTCGAAGTCCAAAATTTTCATCCGATTGTTCCCAAACTTGCACATGTTTTTTTATCAATGAGAACCCAAACTCTATATGAGCAATATCGGACCATAAGTCCAGAATTATGTCTCTTTGAATTTAAAAATAAAAGTGAAAAACTGCTTGGTTAGGTGATAATGTCAACATTTTTCATCAGATTCTTTTCAAACTTACAGTGTCTTCATATCAATGAGCATTTGTACCTCATTTAAAATGAGAAAGATCGGGACAATAAGTCTAGAATTTTTTTCTATTAAATTTGACAAAATAAACAATTTCCACTTGTTTACAAGATTTCACAACTTTCATCTGAATTTTTCTAAACTTGTTAAATGTTTTTATATCAGTATTACTCGAACCCTATTGAAAATGATGAATATCGGAGCAATAAATCTATTATGATCTTTTACTGTATTCTAAAGTATTGAGAAATGCAGCTTCTTTATGCAATTTACAGTTTTCATTCATTTTTTTTTAAACTTTTACAAGTTTTTTATCAATGAGTACTCAACCCCTATCGTAAATGAGCAACGTAAGAATAAGTTCAGAATCATTATCCCTTGAAGTTGAGAAAAATATGTAATTACGCTTACAAGATGAAGCAGATTTTTTAAAAACCTACACAGTTCTGTTCTATTAATGAAAACTGCACACGGATGCCAGTAAAAAAGGAAACCAATGCAGATAAAATGAGCTATGAAATATTTGGGGGTTATAACACAAAATCATAGATAATGGTTATTTGGCGGTTATAACACAACATCATAAATAAAGGGTTATTTGGGGGTTTTAACACAAAATCATAGATAATGGTTATACCAGTATCTTTTTCTATTTTGTTTAAAATAATCGGCCAATATACTAATATTTACAGTTGAAAAAAAATCGTTCCATGTAACTTAATTGAGTGCCTTTTACACTGAAATTCCCTACGCCCTTTGATGCTTTGCATCAATACTTATCGTGTGTGTATTATTTGATGGATAATTTGGAACCACTCAATGGAACACTTCAGGAACGTTACCCATGATTTAACTCTATGAGTGACGCAATCCTATTCGAGTTGGCTCCCCCTTGGCTATACATGTATACTGTTAGGTTGTTTTAAATACACACGCTTATGACGATGAGTCATAGAGTTAATATTTTGTGAACGGAGTAAACATCATTTATGGTGGACTACTGTTAACCCATTTTTGCCTAGTGGACTCTCCAATCCTACGAAATTGGATCACTTTATTTCCAACATTAGGGATGTCGTATACATTTATTTCTATATTTATAATATTTCTTACGGTAATTTTTAAAGTAAACAGAGCAGACCCTGATGAAACGCCGCAGCATCCGGCGTCTTATCTGGGTCTACGCTGTTTGCCAAGGCATTTTTTCTAGACGCTAGGCATAAATGGATTAAAAGCCTTGGGCGTTTATAAGCTAATGATTTATTTCTGTTCGTAATAAATAAATAAAAGATAGCTGAATTTTTGGCGGATAAATTTCCTTGCGAAAATTTCTTGTGGCGGAAAAATTCAAATAGCTGACAGTCTCCTTTGTACGACACATTATTTGGAAATTTTAATATTGTAATAATTCTAATTGCTATTTTTGTGTGGCCTGTTATCTTAGGATGGCTTAGTATAAATCCATACTTGGGTGGTTACCTTCTGATTATTACACACAAGAAATATCTTTAAAAAAGATATACGGCGTTGATAGTTCAATGAATGAGATCAAGGATAGCGAATGTCTTTTTCTGTGCAGTTCTTAGCTGCATTACACGCAGTACGGGATGTTACGCGGAGTTTTCGCGGCTTTTTAAGCCTATTAAAAAAATTACATTATTACGTATTGCTGGTCATAAACCTATTGATACGAAACAGAAAACCAAAACAAGAATATTAGTGAAAATTAAATATATGAGTCAACCGGCCACACGCGAAGTATCCGTACATATTTCAAATATTTATACGCGCGTTCTTCAAACAAACCTGTTTTAGTAATTTGTCGGGCATTGCTGTTTGATTCGATTATACACAGTATCGAGAATCATCGCGCTCATGCTTAATACATAAGTCAATATAGTGGAATAATTCTTGTTAAATTAATTAACAATACTATTTATCATAGTATTGTTGGAAACACATTAAGAATCTATTATTGACATACCATAAATAATATCGCTGAATATCTTCATTTAACATCTTTCTGGTCTAAAGAAAATTCCAGTTCACCTAGTTCACGGATTATAACGATTCTTTTACTGGCCGCGAACTCAGGTCATCACATAAGCGTATTCGAAGACGCAGCTATGACCTGTAAATAAACCACACACTTATCGCAAACTGACCCGTGATATCTCGCGGGTTGAGATGCAATGCATTAAAGATAGGCCACGCTTCCGCTGCTCTTTATACTTAATACAGTTTGTGCGTGCACCTTTTATTTTCAGAGGCAACAGCGTCTATACTTAAACGCTATGTTCTCATATTTAGTACTGACTTCCATATTCCTGTCAACATGTTAACATGTAAATTTGATGTCGAGATTGAATGTAAACCTGTTCTATCTATTAAGCCTTTCATTACAGATAAAAATGTTTCATGCTGAACACGCAGTAAAACAGTGTTACAAAGACGCGGACATGTTTCCAATGTTCCGGTGGAATGCTCAAATAAGCCTATGAGATAAATGAATTCTATTCATTCTGAACTAGCCGCGGGAAGTTTTATTTGAATTTTATTGGACAGTTACAAAGGTCAGGTAAGGTGAAAAGCTGGCGTATACAGCTTCGCCGAAAAATTAGTTTATTACAAACAATAGTTTTTTGTGTAGATGGGTTTTGCTCGGATATAGGTTACTCCCAGCTCTTATTTGGCTTTTATCTGGATAGTAAGTCACTTTGCGGAATTGCTTTACATTGCGTATTTGCATATTGCGGAATTGCTTTACATTGCGGAACTTTGCGGATTTGGATAACATTGCGATTACTTTGCGGATTCGGATAACATTGCGATTAATGTTGCTGATTTGCTCAGTATTGCTTATAATTATTTTGCATTGACTGTCAGCTACTAAAAATCAGGAAGGCCACTTGGAGTAACCATATCTGATTTACCTGTAGTTTTGTATCTTTGATGCTGTGGCTCATTCTCTCCAACTAAAATTTAATATTAACATCGTCCATATGTTCTAGTCATTTGTTATTGCAAAGGAAAGGTAAAATAAAGAAGTTATAAGAAGTTATAAGTTTATTTTGTTTTATTCGAAATTTATATACTAAAATAATGTCACATTTATATGGCGCCCTTTTAATGTAGTATTGTGCGTTCAAGGGCGCTTAATCGTTCGATATTATAAAGTCACAGATTGAGAGTGTTTTATTTTTAACAAATCTGGGATTTAAAGAGCACACATTTATTTTTTCTGCTGTTGTACGGGCATGGGAGATTCAGGTTGCATTACAACAAATTTATTTTTAACATTGGTTTTGTCAGATTGTATTGATGTAAAAATTATTTACCCTTATTGTGTAAGTATATCAATCGCTGCTAACATTTTTTTTTCACCACGGTTCGACCCATTTTCTACCTCTTCGAATGTTATGGGTCTGTCTTCCACCCCTACTCCATTCAGTGGTACGTCTTGTATGGAGGATTCGAGGATTTGTGGAGGACAGTTGAATTCTCTGGTACTGATGTCGAACGTCACATCGTCCATTGTGCTTGTTGTTTAGAATGTTCGTTTTGGATGCTCCACTTCGCTGTATGTGGATGCTTCTGGAACTTCGTATCTCACATGGTGCGTCGTGTTTAGGGCTCGTATAGGTTATGTTGGGCTGTAAAATTCCGGGATCATGTATTCAACTGTTGTTGAGTTACTAGGTAGTGTTACTCAACTGGCATTTCCAGTCGTGTGATAACACTCCCATTACCTTTTTCCGGTACTGTTCAGCCAAAATTCCTGAAAACATAAAATGAAATAATAAATTCTTTTTTTTTCAATCGATACACATAATTATACGAAACTGTTTAGTCGTAATTCCTACAAAAATATAAAAAATACAGTATCAAAATACATTTATGTAGTATCATGTACCAATTTTTATACAAAAATGTTCATTACACCATTATTTTAATTAGCTTTTAACAGTATTGCATTTACGATTCTGCCCACAATTACACTCTTCGCATGATACAGCGTGCATTCACTACGTAACAGGTTTTGTAAATTGTATACACAGATATACAGAAGCCATGATTATGGTAAATTATTTAGAAGAAACATTTTATTTGTCCCCAATACACTTTGTGCGAACAACAACTAATAAACTGTTATACCAAACAAATCCCAAACACAAGCCACGCGTCCTTTTGAGTAAATAACATCTTAAATAATTAATTTAATTAGTAATTGCAAACGAAGGCCATAGTGTGAACCAAATAACAACACAAATTCACACTTAGACGAACTGACCACATCGGTTTGACGAAACGACTTCACATGTGTTATTACCGATAAGTTAGAGAAACGGGGACAAGACGAAACTACAGCAGCCTTTTACAAACATATACATTCAGATTCAACTGCGTATTTATTTTGTAAATAAGTCTTTTTATTTAAATATTATGGGTCAGAAGAGCTTCGCACACTAGCCTCTAAAATGACTGGAAGTTATACTTCGGATCGACCTGAAAGGTTCCATAGTATTCACTGAACTTGACTCGTCTTCTCTCGTCGGCGATTGGCATCCACTTTCTTCGCCTCTTCAGTCAAAGGTACGATGGTCAGGTTAAACGGTATGTTCCCCTTCTTGGCAAGTTTGTTTTGTCTATTGTGCTAGCCTTCCCAGTCGGTGTTTTTTTTGTAATTGAGATCGTTCTATAACCAGGTACGGTCAAAATATTTAAAAGCATCGAACGGTTTCTTCCTCAGTATGTCGAAAGCTGTTCGGATGTCGTCTGCGGAAAGAATGACCGACACATACCTAAAGCGCAGGAGAGCTTACACGTGAGTTGACTGAAAATCATATTTAAGTTTTATCGCTCGCTCAAAAGTTTGAAGTTTAAAATATCCTTCAGTACGAATATAAGCATGTTTTCGTTTGCTTATTCGATAATCTCAAATAACGAAATCATTATGTTAATGATGGAATATGTGCGAATGTTTATATATATACTAAGCAAACTGTTACTTAAATTATAAGCATAGTCTTATTCTATTTTAGTCAATGTTATGTAAAATATATATTTCAGGTAATGTAAATGACAGACAATGTATATCTGCATGGTGCAAAAGATATTCCAAAGCAGGTGGCAGTTTTTCTGTGTTGTATTTGAGACCTATTTATGTTAACTTTCTAATACGAATTTTTATACAAAGAAAACTAAAATAGCGACATTTAGAAATGTTGGAACCGCTCGTGATACTGAGGAGTCGTATTTAAACGGAAATCTAATAAATTATACAACATCAGTATATTAATACAGGGGCATTCTATGTACCCCCAAAAATATCAAGTTTCATTTGGATATTTAAATCTCATACATAATTCTTTAAATAATATGAGTCAACGATAGCGCCAATACTTACATTCAGAGCACAAATCTGGATCTTTTCCCATAGCGATATTATTGAGCGATCTTAGGTTTATGTTTGCAAACACTTTTTATTTTTTATCGGCTCGAGGACTGTATCGTCAATAGTGCATCGATCTGATATTATAAGAACAATAAAGTCTACACTGTTGTTTAATACTTTAAGTGGCCTTTAGTATGACAGAAATGAATGATAGCTGAAACCACACCATCCAGCTAATAGCTGTAAACAGAACATTTCCGAGCCACGGAATTTATAAATTGAAAACTCTAAATGTTTAATTGTGTATGCCCATAAAAAAGAAATTGTTTTGAAAAGGTTGTAAAAGGCGAAATCAATTGTGAAAAACAATGATGAAACAGTCATAAAATAAAGGGCATTGTTACGAGGCCAATAGAAAAGTGAGCGACAGAATCACGTCACAGTTGAGAGTTGTTCTTTACTAGAGATATTAACTGTACTGACCAAAATAAATCAGTTTAAACTGAGTTGCCGTCATGGAAAGAAAATATCAATTCAGAATGATTATGGTGATTTGTTTAAGTTTTATTTATATGTTTTCTATGTGCATTGTATCGGTTCAGGCAAATACCGCCTTTATGCAAAATGTGCAGTTCAGGGATACGCTTTGCCCCGGGTATGTGTTGAAAGGACGCAAGAGGAGCTTTGTGGACTGCGGGAGGACATGCGCGTCCGATGTCATGTGCAGGGCGTTCTTTTTTGGCATCACTTCCGGCGATTGTTACGTCAGCTATACTGCAGTTGCTGACATAAGTTTGTGTGTTGTCACAGCTGGTCGATTTTACGAAGGTACGGTGTAAAGAAATTAAAAAAAAAGTCGAAGAAAATATTTTTCGTTCAAACATAGGTACAATTGGTCTTAATTTGATGAATTTTAACGACTTGTTATAGCGCTTGAAATTTTAATATCAACTTGATATGTATAGACATTATTTGTTCTCTCTTTTTTGTGTTTATTAAAAACAAATCGTCGATTTAAATGCAAAGACAAAATCAGTTTTTTAACACTTATAATTGAAATAACAAAAGCTGATTACTTTGCTAATAATACCATCACTCATATTTCATTAATAATACATTTGATTTTATTGATTGTAAAGGAACGTCAAAAAATGGCTAAGTTCATCGAATTTTGAACATATCTTAGTTTAGCTAATACCATATATGTAGCGCACCAACTGTTTTTTGCTTTCAACAGTAGTCACTATATTATGCTTTCTATTCTTGTTCTTCAGACGATATTGTATTCAATGACGATGTTGTACTTGTATATTTTATCATTCCTCATCTCCCTTTCAATCTCTATAAAATTAATATTGAATTGTTTCAAAAAATATTTTCTGATATCTATACTAACCATATGCGCATGAATTTCAAAACAAGTTTCTATATTACTGCTATTTTATACATAAAACCTTGTATATATATATATATATATATACTGAATATACATGATCTTCGTGTATGATACTATTGACTCAATACGGTGCGTATCTATGAATATATAATCACGCTTTAGTTGAGATATAGTTGAACATGAGTAAACGAGAATGTTCAAGAAATCATCTTTCTCATTTCATTCGTGTTACACCTACTTTGCTGCGTGAGATTATTATCGTCCACTACATGATAACATATTATCAAAGAAGCGCATTTACTTTAAAGTTATATACTAAAACGTTATCTTGTTTTACAATTAAACTAGGGAAGTAAAAGGTTGCGAGGATCCGTATTCGGACAAGCGTTTGTGACATCCGGTTGGTATACGGATAACTGTTTATATCGGCGATATCGACCGATACATGAACTCTGATTAGTATATTCTTTCATCAAAGCACAATCATTAACAATAAGTGATAATAGTGCTTCTTGTGAATTATTATCGGTTAACTTAAATTATTTCACAAGAAAATGACTGGTTAAGTACTATATGCAACATCGGGTGATGGTCACTCTCAGCATATGCATATTATTAAAATCAGCTTGTAATGCGTCCAAATAAAGGGTGTTAGAATTTGTTGTAACATTTATTTTCGTGAAAAAAAACACGTTCGTTTAAATGACCGATTGAAGATGCGTACACCGTCCTTGTTCGTGTCAATGCAATTGATAGAACCCAAATGTATTCAATTACGAGTGTAATTCGTTGTGCTTCTCTGTTTTATTTCATGAACAATCCGTTAATTGTGTAGTTTACCTAAAGCTCAAATTAAAGACAATCCCACTCATGGGGTGTATATTAAATCGATTTAAATTATAGTTTTTTTTTTTTCTTTAAAGTTTTTTCTCATGCTGATATGGTCAACATTCAAACATTATGAATTCATAACGATTCGAATTCTGACAATCTTAATTTGCAGAGAACCAACTATTATCATAATGTTCTCAATTAATTCGCTCATCCGTTAACGAGTATGACCCAGCATGTTAAGTATAAGTAAAGACCGCCTGCAGAGGCCTGAAGCCAGGGGTGGCGAAATCTCAAAAAACTATACTTGTCCACGGACAACAATTTAGGAAATTTAACTTGTCCGTTGCTGAACTACACTTGTCCGTTAAACTTAATGTTTATATAAATTATCAACGCATTTATTGTTATACCTACACATGTACCATTCTAATCAGATAAAATAGTGGCCAGTTTCTTAGAAAACTGATGATGGCAACGGTGTAATCCTCGTGGAAATTGTGCATTTCATGCGTAATATTGTCAAAACATTTTTTCATCACGTTAAGCGTTTTAACAAAGACTTGTTGAATTAATTACACACAACTGTAAACGTGTTGTTTTATTCTCAAATGAGCATAAGTAAATGTGTAATCCGACAAACACTTCTGAATTTTAATGACCGCCATTTCCATATGCAACGTAACTATCCGGCAATGCTCGAATTTGTATGAAATAACATGAGAAAAAAATGATGTTAGAATTAAGCCAACATTTGGTATGGGAAGGTATAAAACCCGGAAATGTCCGGAAAACCCGGAATTCTTTTAGGTAAAACCCGGAAAAGGTAAAAATGGTTATAAATGCATTATTATTCGTCCGATATGAATTATAATGGTACCGTTGAAAAGAAGAGCCTCCAAAGCTTCTAACGATGTAAACATATTGTATGGCAGGGTCGGGGTCGGTCTGTAAATTGCGGTCAAAGTCCGTCTACTTTTAGGTTTTTTTTTTCGCACACACAAAATGCCTAATGGAAAACCCGGAAAAGGTAAAAGTGGTTTAGAGGAAACAGTTTTATTAATTCGATATTAATTATAATGGTACCTTTGTAAAGAGGATCCTGATAAGTGCCTACCAATGATTTTGATTTATATCTTATATTGAGGGTAAATAGTATATATGATGGCTTTTGTTGTCGTGAGAGCAATAAGGAAAAGACAGCGGGTGGTTTGACTATTTTCCCTCGTGATCTTATTTCTGAAGTTAACTTATTATTTTATTAAAAACATGCGACGTTGTTTTTGTTTCATTTCATTGTGCCTTAGAAAGTTACAGTTATGTTGCTCTGGTGAACATACAACCATTGAGTAGTTGAATAGTTTAATCAAATTAAGCGTATTCTCTTTTATTGTAGTTTGATTGAAATTGTCATGCAACTAGGTTAATTAGTGCTTTGCTTTTAAAGTTTTTTTTTCTTTTGGCAAAGTGTAATGTTTCGGCGCCCTTAAACCGGGTCTAAACCTCAGGCTATGCGTTGCTTTGCATTGGCCATGTTAATGCGGTGACCCCAGTGTGTGTCGTGTTTTTTGTCTTGTGTCTAATTAAATTGCAATTGGACACATGCCTAAAATGACCGGCCTTGTTGTGACGATACAATAATTTCCTGCAGATGCAACTTGATATTAACGTTATTTATAATTGATATTGGACTCGAATCTGTTAGTGCATCCATAATACACAATTATTAAACAGGGTACATTCATCAGCATAATTCGCTAAACGTAATATGAAGCGATGTATCTTATTAGAATTTTCAAAACCCTATTGTGTGTGTTTCCAAAATAATCGTACATTATGATTGTATGACGATATTTTGTACAATACTGACTGACGCGTTAACTAATTATATTTGCGTAAATTACTTGTATTGCCCTTTTTTCGTTATTATTGATGAAAACACGGAGCTTCATATCACGTTCGGTTATCTCTAGCGCCACCTCTGTTTTGAGTTGTATTATTTATTGAATCAACAATACATCCAAGATGGTACTTGTAACCTATAGTAAAAATGAAGATAAGTAAGTTTATATGTCTTCGACGATATCACAAGTCCCTTAAATCTAACATGCGGAAAACAGTAATTAAGATTAAAGAAACCTCAGCTAATGTAATTAACGTCATGCACAACACGTGTAAAACATTACCCAATTAAGGTTCATGTAGAGGCTTCATTTTGAAAAATGTGGGACCCCTAGCATTGAACTCAAATTTGACTAAAGGAAGAGTGCCACATGGAAAATGTATACATACATGCTTTAAAGGATGTTTTTCCTTCAAACTGCTATTACGTTTAAGTTATTTTTAGAACTTTGTTAAGGATATTTATCCAAAAAACGCAGTTGAATAAAAACTCATTTGTTGACAATAATTTTCTGTGAAATGTTGCTTACTTGACCTTGTATATGTATATAGCTTTGTTTTTATTCAACCTAAGGTAGTGCATATCCTTCCTAACTTTAGATTGAGATTTTGTAAATTAGTGTAAAAATGTATTGGTTTTAAACCAAAATTTGAATAAAGCACACAAATATTGACTGTCAAAAATGTGTTTATGTTATTCTATCCGTCTTTAGCTTTAAAAGGATATATAGTTTGACCATATTGTACCACATTCAATGAAGAAAAACCAAAGCGAAGTTTTAATGAATTTTATCCCCCCCTCCCCCATGAACCTTAACGGGGTCTTTGTGCCGATGTCGTTTGAACCGATAACGAACACAACAACCTGTAATGATGGTTTTATGTACAATGAACAGGATTTGATGTGAATAAAAGATAATATATCCCCTTTCCGTATATACAAGAGAAATTGAGAAAAATAAGTTTCAGTCTCGTGAAAATGTGACATTTTATGTCGTGGGGACAAAGGAGGATGAAGATCCTTGTCGCGCATGCATACCACCGCTTTAGTTTTACATGAAATTGGTGGGGTTATCACAGGGGAGGGGCGGAGGCGGGCACAAATCTTGACCAAAGCGTGACCAAACGATCGTTATTTGGGCATTCATAACGTTGAATATAAGTGACACTAGTGTGGTGCTTTATAAAAATTTCGGTTTGGGGGACTCAAAAAATGTATTTGAAAATCTTAACAAGTATTATCAAAGTACGGAATCAGGATAGTGCCATTAATAATCTCGTCCTCCTTTCATTACGGGCGATAGAACAAGTAATATCAAGAAACATGATGGTTATAATGACGTTTCTATGGTGTTTATTTTTTTTCAATAACAAATATGTGTCACTATGAGTTGTGTATTGGCTGCAGCGAATCTACCGTGTATCTCATTTCTGGAGAAGATCCCATCAGCAGCTAGGCCAGTGTTGACCAATTCACAATGAATTAACTAATAAGGATCTTGTGTATTCATTTTTGATACAGTGTATTCATGGCTCAAATCTCATTATTGCTGGTATGACACACCGTACTTTGTACGACTAAACAATGCAAAAGAAAATAAATCCAGAAACAGAAACTTACGTGAAATGGCGAGTTGATACGGATTAAACTGTATATAGTTCAATATAAGTATTTACAAATATACGCTATCGATCTTTAAAAAATAACTTTTTTTTCAAATTCCGTAGTATTGTTCTGATTTTCTAGATGTATTTAGAAGATCATCATATTTGCCAAACATTTACAGGGATATTTTTATGATATAATAGAATAACATTATCACTCACAAGCGGGTTTTTAAATTGCCTCGATCAAAATTACATTCTCAACCTTATTCAACATATAAATTATTGTGTTCTTTATTAATTAGGAAATATACATGCATTCCTAAATGAAAACTTTATTTTTAATATACATTCTGTTTTTGACGGTAATAGCCGTTTTATTGAAAGTGAATTGACAGTTTTTATTATTGACAGTGAATTGTTAGCATGAATTAGCTTTACACATAAGTCTATAGCCTCTGTATGGGGAAATTAGGTAGAGTCCGACAGATTCCTGTACAATTGAGGTTAATAGAGGCAAATATTACAAGGGCCAGAACTTCCTAAATAATAGGCAATATATAACTTCCGGCATTAACGTACAACTGCATGTCGCCCTGAAGAATGTCCATGAGTATTAATGAAAATCCATTGAAATTATAAGAGGAGATGCGTTCACAAGAAATTATTCTTATACTAAGTATATTGAAAAAATAATCCAAGGGTCATTATTTCAGTTTAACGGTAAGCGATATTTAAATTTCCGAATAAAAGACGGGAGAGCTTTTTTATCCGGATGCCTTATATCCCTATTATATGCATGTAACGTGATAATGTCGAAAGAAAAGCGTGTTGCACGAAAATCGACTTAAAATACTCCAAACTAAATTTTAGGGTCGGCAAGAAAAAAAAAACGTAGGGTCGGGTTACCGGAAACAATTTTACGCTTTAAAACTGTACCTTTAAAACAGAAAATGTCATAATTTCGTAGGGAAATCAAACAACTTATACCAACCTACAGCGCACATCTCATATTGAAAAAATACTTTTGCATATTTTAGGAACGTCATAAATTTTCCTTCACAACGATATTATTTTAATTCAAGTCGGTAGATAATATTGCTTTTATAATTACTTTTATCTTTTCCGAATTTTACGCAAAACATAATTAGGCATTAGAAATCATAAAACTTTATCATCTTTGGACGCTAACAAGAGTGCTAATTTGATATTGTAAAACATTATTGTTGCATGTTTTACAAACCTTAGAGGGCCTCTCTACTAGGGTACCATTATAATTAATATGGAAATTTTTTTATAGCTTTTATAATCACTTTAACATAGGTTTTCCCTAAATGTCGGTATCTCTGTTTTTTGTATTATATATTGTGAAATGCGCATTTTTCAGCTGATTCGTTTGATATAATTATCATGACGCTATGTTAAAAAATTAAAATTTTATTAAGAAAACATGTACATCACATGCGCAATTTTCTGGATGGACGGACTTTTTGACGTTACGTCATAGCATATTTTGATAATAACATGAATATAATATTGACACATCATTTAAATGTTATTAACCTATACAATTACAACTATTAATGTAACACTTGATCAATATCAAATTTCGTATTTTGCATGGTTTTTTGAATACACGTTTAAAAACAACAAATAAAATAAGTTGTAAATAAAATTAGTTTAACACAGGACAAACACATACCATATCTCCAGGTTAATTTCAAAACTGTGTTGACTGCCATTACTACGAAAGTACAAGTTTTTAAATGAAATAACGAAATAAATCCTGAACTTCTTCCATTTAGCTTTTGTTTTGACATTTTTATTGTCTTATATTTATTCAAACCAAGTTATACATGAACAGCACATTCGTCTTTAAATACTACTTGTATGCATACGCTGCCCTGTATCTTTTTGAGCAACAGTATTTAAAAGTATTTTATTAAAATAATAGACTTGCAAAACCAGCATAGATGTTGATAACCTGTTATCAGGCTAACGGAGTTCACATTTTGCAAATGCATTTTGTGTTTTGACCTTTTTGGTCAGCATTCCTGGTTATTCACAATATCATGAGGCGTTTATGACACAAAGGTTGCATTATATCAAACCATTCAGAACAGTAGTATTATGTTATAACGTATTGGGTTGTTGGTTACATGGTTAACACGTACTACAGTATTTTTTAAAATGGTATCAACGCCATTGATAAGAAATGAAGCATTAGGAAGACTAGCAGGCACTGATTAACAAAGTATAAAAATGAAGTGTCTTGAAACATTACACGTGTTTATATTTGCGTACACAACCGGATTTATAAGCGGGATATTGTGAGTAAAACGCCGAAATATATTGCTGACATAATTATTTTGTTTACCAAATATCTCCGCTCAATATTTACGCCATTGCTTTCGGATTTGCCAAACGCGTCCAATTGTGTCGTATCATATGATCAATTGTTCAAGTTATCTTCTTTGTGAGGGAAAACTTTTTTTCCTGTTTACGTGTTATTTGGTGTTTTATCTCAACATAATCTTCCGGTCTTTACATCCATGTCAGTTGGATTTGAATGAATTTTCTTCCTGTCCAATTGTGTCGTATCATATGATCAATTGTTCAAGTTTTCTTCTTTGTCAGGGAAAACTATTTTTTCCTGTTTACGTGTTATTTGGTGTTTTATCTCAACATAATTTTCCGGTCTTTAAATCCATGTCAATTGAATTTGAATGAATTTTCTTCCTGTCTTTTTTTAGTTTCGGGTTTGAATTATAAAATTGGAAAACCAATCAAGCTTACGCGAGTAAGTTGTACTTCAGGAAGTAGTGTGATTTTGCTTTAAACGTATAATATTGCTTCATAAGCTCACCTGAAAATACGTCATGATGTTATAAGTCAGTCGTAATTGTATGTAGTGAGTTCTACCATTCAACTCGGTTAAAACCACAGCGGTGTTTTAAAACAGTATTTCAATATATAATTTTCATTTTTGCAGATGAAATAAGCCAGGAAATGTAATGTTCAAATTATACATTATATATATGTTTTTTTTATACATAATGACTATTTTACCGTCTTTGTTACACTTTAATATAAATTGTAGTTGATTCAAACGGAACACTTCACCCAATCAACGGAACTGTACGTAATCCAACTCGGCTTTCGGCTTGTCACGTCCCAACGTCCCGACGTTTGTGAGTCTAGAAATTTAGTTAGGTAGGAGCGATGTGACACACTCTGGGTTTTCCGGACATTTCCGGGTGTTATACCTCCCCTTTGGTATTAATAATGCATTTTAAAATTTAAGAAGAACGTTCAAAATTTAGGTACGGAATGAACGAGCAAACCAGTCTGTACACTGCCTATTAAACAGACGGGCCGAATGTTGAAAATGCGGCATGCTAGCCTCCTGGTCTCTTATCATGCTTATAGAATAAGCGAGACCACTGTGCAGGAGAGTGCCCATATTTAAGCTTGATTGCTCCGCAAATAGCACTGACACTGTTATCGGGTGTCAACATCCGGTTTTGTAAAACTTAATAACGGCTTTAATACAATCTATTTTTTTGTATTTCTCAACCCGACTGGTTGTCCACGGACAACTTAATTGAAAAAAATCAGTTGCCCGGACAAGCAAATGTACGACTCGGGCAACTCGGACATTTGATTTCGCCACCCCTGGAAGCCCATGTGGGTTTAATTAAAAAATCTTGAACAACGGATAATTCGTAAGCCTAATAAAAGAGAGTTGATGTGTGCTTTCATTTTCGTGCATACGAATATTCGGATACTGATTGTATCCGAATACTTATCCACTATCCGGATATCCGGATATGTATCGAATTCCTTTAATAAAACACTATTTTCAGTATGAGACATCCCACATTTATACACACAATTGTATTTAGGTATATTAACTTATAATTCACGAGTGTATTTGTTTTTCTTTTCTTTTTCTCGATAACATTTCTTTAGGTTGTCAGCGTTCTGCACACATATTATTACACAAAGCATTCTTCAAATGTTATAAATTATATACATTACGCACTAACAGTTGAACTGGCACCATGCATTACTTACTACGTGACTTTCTTAATGTTGTAAGAAAAACAAGTCTCTGAACAGAACCAAGACCGGAATAAATAACAATTACAAAAATATTGATTTACCAGAAGAGCAGTTTGATAATACAGTTAATACATTATTCAATACTTACGACCTGATTCGTGTCCGGGGATGGAAAACATATCTAGTAGCAGAATAATACTCTTGCAACTCTTGTAAAGATATTGATAAAACCGAAGATATATTTTATATAACATGTTCACTCTTAAGCGACTTATTGGGCTCCCCCATTTCCTTCGAAGATACGTCATTGATGCAGTTTTTAAATCAAAAGTGCACAGTTGATTGGCTGCTATGTAAACCACAACAATTCGCTCAGACATCCGATTGGGACATGCTGCAGCATCAAAAAAGAGACATGTTAAAACATGTTTATAGCTTTGAAAAATCTTATTATCAATGGATATACGTATGTTTTTAATATTTGGAATTTACACAACTATATTTATAAAACTTTAAAAAACATGTAGGAATTAAAAGATTTATCTTATTTAATCCAAACATCGTGGGATCGAACCACTGACCCCTGGAGTAAAAATCTATCGCTTAGACAACTCGGCCATCGGTGCTCATACATTAAGTGATGAATTGTTATACTTTATAAAAGCACTCCTCGTAGTACTACAAAATATTACGATAACAACAGAACTCTCCAAATTAGTCAATCGTTTCGCGTTGCATCGCTATATAATGTTCAGGTTTTTAAATCGCCAAAAGATGCATATAATGGATATTTTAGAGCATAGTAAATTTCAGTATTACTGTTTCCTCACAAATATCATAACTACAACGAAATTATGCGAATGTGAAACGTTTTATTTTTATTTTGTCAATTTACCCGAACGTGAAAAGGCCCACTTAATACTGTTTTTAAAGATATTTTCTTTTTGTCTGGATAAATGATGCAATTTAATCTCAATAAATAGATAATGTTTTTTATTAATATAATCTTTTAAAATAGTAAATTTATTGTGGTATTTATCAGTCGTTTTTTATCCCATACACAATGTAAGATAATTAAAATATAAGGAAGAAACATATTTTATCAGTTATTACGACGTGTTTTAATTTCTCGGTATAGTTGTGGAATCAAACCCAACAACAACAACCAGTGCTCCGGTGGCGCCAACGACATTGTCAACAGCAACGCAATCAACAACAACTCAATTACAAACAACCGCAGAAGATTCAACAACACTAACAACAGCTGCAACAACGACAACTACAACCACAACCCAAGCTCCGGTGATATTCCAGGCGCCATGTGTATCGAATGTCAACTGTCTCTCGACTCCGAACATGAGTTGTATCGACTTAAAGTGCCAGTGTGCGGCACCCACTAAGTACAACTCAGCGTCCTCCTCGTGCGTTTTATGTGAGTATATATAAAAAAGACAGTAGTAATGCAAAGGTAATTAATTATATTTATATGCTATTTTCATAATAATATTATGTTGTGCACCTCCAAAAAAGGACACGGCTTTACGTGGGTAATGTGTTGCAAGAAAGTAAAAAATAACCAACATTAATAATAAAACTTTGGTTATGGATACATCTATAAATTAAATGCAGCAGCGATAGGTCGTTTTTGCAAATTTTGTCATAATTCGATAATGTAACAATGTGTTTATGTTTTATACTCCACTTATTAAATATGTTACTGTTCAACTCATCCTAAGACACGTTGCTACTGCTAAATTTATTATGATAACTACATATATAAGCGAACATGAATACACATGTACATTGTTCATTCGGTTAATCTGGCTCTTTTGACAATGGTATAAGATCACAATCACATAAAATGTAACGTCATTTCAACGATTTAAATTCAAAAGTTTTGCTTAATTTTTACACAAACAGGTGTATATGTGTACATATTTATTTTCGTAACAATTGATTTATGTTCTTTTGCGTGGTTTGTATAGTCCTGTAGTGTAAGACAATTGGTCACTTGCCTTTGATTAATCAGACTTTCTCCTCTGATGATATTTCTTGAGCTTCATTTTTAGCTCAACTGAGCGCAATGTGCTCATGGTGAGCTTTTGTGATCGCCTTTTGTCTGTAGTGCGTCGTGCGTTGTGCGACTTCAACATGTGTCCTGTTAACACTCTTGATGCAACATTTACTGTCCGATCTTCATGAAATTTGGTCAGAAGATTTGTGCCAATGATATCATGGACGAGTTCGAAAATGGTTTCGGTTGGTTTAAAAACACATTGCCGCCAGGAGGCGATACATTTTTTCTTATATGGCTGTAGTAAAACCTTTTTAAACTCTAGACGCCACATATATTGTCTGTTCGCCATGGAACTTGGTCCGAAGATTTGTCCTAATGATATCTTGGACGAGTTTGAAAATGGTTCCGGTTGGTTGAAAAACATTGCCACCAGGGTGCGGGACATTTTTCCTTATATGGATATTTATGGCTATAGTAAAACCTTGTTAACACTCTAGAGGCAACATTTATTGTCCGATCGTCATGAAACTTAGTCAGATGATTTGTCCTAATGATATCTTTGATTAGTTCGAAAATGGTTCCGGTTGGTTGAAAGACATGGCCCACAGAGGGCTAAGCAGTTTTCATTTTATAAGTATAGTAAAAACTTGTTCACACCCTAAAAGTCACGTTTATACTCTCCATAAAACTCGGCCAGAGCAGTTGCTTCAATGATATCTTGGATGAGTTCGATGGTTCCGGTCTCTTGAAAAAACATGGTCGCCAAAAGGCGGGGAAGTTCTCCTTATAAGGCTATGGTAAAACCTTATTAGCACTCTTAAAGTTACATTTATAGTCTATATACACTCTGCATGAAACTTGAGCAGAACAGTTGTTTAACTGATACTTGGGCTACACAGAACAGGTCAGTTCCTTTGTATCTATTGTGATAGACTTTGGGCATTTCAGGACTTCTTGTTTCCTATATATATTTTCTTCAGCCTGTGGGTCGTTCGGTACCACGTATACACGCTTTCAAAACACTGTGTTCTACGGCAACATGATAGAGACAGTGTTCACAGTCGAATCTGTGTCGGAGTGCGCAGGCTTGTGCTCCGTCCGACCTCTGTGTGCCGGATTTCAGTTCTGGTCAGCAATGTGAGTATAATATGAGTCTGGTTCTGGAAAACACAGGCTAATTAGGGACATCACTTTTCGCCTTAGATTTTCGATTTTTGGATTTTCGCTTAGAATAAGCTACCTTTAAACGACAAATACCACAAAAGCGGAAAGTGTCGTCCCTGATTAGCTTGTGCGGTCTGCACAAGCTGATCTTAAACGACACTTTGCGCACATGCATGCAGTCCAGTTTTCCCAGACCAAGCTCGTATGTTCGAATCCGTACATGTGAATCCACTTTACATAATCAAATGATGACTCTATGTTGTTTGAATCATAATGGTGTATCGTCTGATTTGCCTTATAAGCTTAACCTGTATAAGTGCTAAATATTTAGATTATAGTTTAATATATTTATTAAATTGTCTCAGCAATCATTTTATAATTATCATTAATTACTTAAATTGAAATACATTTATATTTATTTCGCAAATACACTAAGAGTTGCCTGTCTTATGTGATGATATAAAAAATCGGGTAGGCGTACAATAACAAGTTATGTGCTTTTTTTCTTTTACGACAAACATAAATGCTTAAATTGTAACTCTTTTTCTGCCCTAATAAACTATCATACATGTACTGTCATATGATGGGATGATCTAGTTTATGTTCTGGTAGACTGACTGGACTCAAATCGGGACATCATATGATGTGGTGCTCTTGGCGGTCACACGGTTGTTGACCAGGCCACGAACTGCTGTTAATTTGGATTAAGATACAATTTTTAAAGGATGATGGGGGGTTTGTATACTTGCTGAGACCATCACGTTTTCTAAAACATGACCGTTTATATAAGCATTTATATAAGCATTTATATAAGCATTTATATAAGAATTAGTATAAAAGCGGGGTATTTTTAACAAACTTCGAGCCGAGCCATTTTGATAGCAACTCGCACAGTGAACATCCCAATTTTAACGGCTTCACGGGATAGTGCAAGATAGACGGACATTTTGACATTTACTTATGGGACGGATTATATTTGTGTTGGAGTATCTTGTTTATTTCTGTCTCTATCTAGTATCAATTATTTAATAAGGATAATATACAGAACAATATAATCTATATGATCATTTAACCAAGAATAAAAGTTGGTATATTCTACAAAAAGACGTGTTGCCTTATTACTTTGCAAACTTGATGGGTAGTTAAAAGGACCTGGGACATTTAAGTCAAAACAAAAAATTACACAACGCGACTTAAACGAACTTTGAGAACCAATAGATTTACATAAGGGCAGAAGTGCCACAAAATATCTCATTCTTATTCGTTTATTTGAAGAAACAAAAATCACATTTAGAAAAGATATGGCATGGCAAACACGTTTAATATTTATCTACCAAAACGCAACAACACAGACCAGTAACAAGGTGTCCTTTTTTAGCAATTTTTTGTTGCATATTTGCTAAATTCCTGGTAAATGGCCACTTGTACATTCCTTTAATATAGATTTGCATTGCTTGTTAGTGAGGATTTCGTCATTCATTAATGTATATGAACACGTCGAAATTAATATATCAAATAAAGGTAAAGAAAACTATATTTTTGTCATAAATCCTCCTGAAATTAAAATGAGTAGCAGCTCGAGTAACATTAAATTATCAACCTTACCTAAATACCTCAATGTAGTTAAGATATAAATGAAGAACAATACAGAAAATGTGCAGTATTAAATACACATATACATATATCGATATTGAAGAACTTATTCCTAACTTTATAGTATTTAGTATAGATTGTACAATTAACATGTTGTTTTGATATCTTTGGAAACGACGTATTCCACTCGTAATGCTATGCACTGGGCACAAAAGTAATATGGCGCACTAATAGGAATTACTCTGGAACCTTTGAACTTTGTTTATTCTTAAGAAAAGTCTTGATATGTCAACTATGCGTTGCAAATGTTTGTTTTTATAGTTTTATAGCATACTGTCTGATAATTTTGGTAAGGAATTCCTAATTTCTATAATACAGATTACATTATTTTGACTGCACATAATGCACGAACTATCATTGGAACTTTATAACTGGCGTTGAATGCTTGATATTCGAAAGCCTAATACTACCTTAAAATGAGCGTATTTCACTTTCAGAAACTGTAAAATGAAGCAGCAGAGCAGTTCATTCGCCAACATCAACGGCTATGACTGGCACATGAGAAATTGTGTGTAACAGAATATCTTCAAGATAGGTCAAGGAGAAGATTATTGTAACAAGAAAATAGTTGAACCACGTGATGCAAATAACAAAATAAACAAATGCAAGATAGCACAGTGATCACTATACAATCTTCAATATGTTATGGTAACATTTCTCTCACATAAATATGATATTTGCATGAAAAAAATCAGTGTCAGTTGCAACTTTTAATATTCTGTGTTAGCTGGTTACAATGTGTAAAAACACATACTTATGCCTGTTACTGACAACTGTCTTACTAAATGCGTCACCGTAGACTCACAAACATCACATGCAAGCTTATTTCTTTATTAGTTATACTTAATAAAAACAAAAACAAAAAACACCAACATTTATTCAGCAATAAAGCTTTTAAAAGCTCATAACCTACATTATATAAGCATTATACAATTTATAAGTAATGGCAGAAGATAAAGGATGGTGAAAAATCAAGCATTTTTATACAAAACTGGCGACAAATGACTCTTTTGAATACTGTCTGTAAAATTGCCTCTGGAGTAATAGCTAACAGATTTAAATAAGATATGGACAAGCTCATTCACAATGACCAAACTAGTTTCATTAAAGGAAGATACATAGGGGAAAATACAAGATTAATTTATGACAAAAGCACTATACTGAAGAAAATGAGATACCGGTTTAGCATCTCATTAAAGTGTTTTAAAAGACATTCGATTCACTGGCGTGGTCCTTTGTACAAAATACTCTTTTCTTTTTTAATGTAGGTCCTGAAATAAAACGTTGGTTTCAGGTTTTATATAAAGATTATAAATCAGCTGTTTTTCATTGTTGTTTATCATCTAACTTTTCCGTATTGAAGATGATACTACTATTTTATAAGACGATACTGAACAATCCTTAAATGAGGTACTTCCTGTTATACAGGAATTTGCAAATATTTCAGGTCTTAATGAACATTTTGACAAAACAAATGTTGTATGGATTGGCAAGCAAAATTATAGTTCTTATACGTTAAAAATTAAATGGAAATTATACTGGATGCAACAGCTTTAAAATTTCAATGTTGACTTGTCAAAAAATGTTTAAAATAAATTACGATGAACAAATTTCTAAAATGAAAAATATTCTGAAAAACTGGAAAAGAAGAATTTTCACACCAATTGGAAAGATTGTAATTGTAAAAACACGTATTGCTTCACTTTTCAATCACTTCCTCATACGATTGTCAATTCAATTATGTCTTCTATTCTGAATTGTATATGGGACGGGTATAGTAAAGTAAAGTTCACAACAATAATAAAGGAATATAGCAAAGGAGGTTTTAAAATGATCAATTTGTATGCATTTATAACAGCATTGAAACTTACCTGGATTCAAAAAAAATCAATCCTTTACGGGAAATTTGATAGATATCTCAAAACTTTATTTTGATACGTATGAACTATTTAATTTCAGTAATCATTTAAAATACATCCAACAGAATTGCAAGCCAAATTTGTGTCGATGTTTTTAATAGTTTCTCACTTTTTTGTGGTAAATTAGAAGTAAACACAGAACATTTCTTGTATTATCCACATTTGTATCATCCAAATATAATGATAGGATACACAAGCTTTTTTCTTCAAGTCATTCGATGTATTGGTGATATATTTAAAAATGGAACTTTTTTTGTATTAAATAAAATGTACAATTTGAACATAAATTTCATTAATTATACAGGTGTGACAAGAGCAATCGATACATTTATATAAAAATTGTATATCTTGCCATACCCACCAAATTACAAAACATATTATTACAACTTCTGCTTTAAAAAGAACCTGGTGCAAAAAGGCTATACACCATTCTTAATAAAAATATTGAACAGCCAGCAGTTAAGTAAAATGGCATACAAAGCTTAATACCTTTATTAACGAAAAAGAATGGAACTGTATATTTGAGCTTCCCTTTTTAATATCAAATGATGTAAAGTTCCATTGGTTCCTATACAGATTAAAGTAAAAGTAAAATGAAAATAACAGATCCTCCATAATGTTCATTTGGCAAACAAAATGAGGAAATTTCAGAACATTTAATGTGGGAATGTCAGATATCTAAAGCAATTATTGTCGAAATGTTACCAGGACAATCTTTTTCTTTCATTATTATGAAAATTTATCAACTTGGATATTTAGAGAGCTATAAATAATGTACATGTAATTTTGTTTAAAAAGCTATATTTATATAAGTGTAAACTGAATGAATACATTCCAAGCATAACAGGAGCAAATAAATATACAAGGTATGAATCTGATAACTTAAGAAAAACAGCAATTTTAACAAATAATTTAGAATCCATTGATAGTGAATGGGAATTGTTTAATAAAATTGTCTCACAACTTAGATTTTTAATTTGAGGACTGGTAAAGCATTTTTTTACCTTACACATTTGCCAGTAACAATATAAATCGATTTAACACAAAAATATATAACAGAAAAGCCTTAAAGTATCAATTTATGCACTAATTATTGTTTCTTAATGCATTGTCATCTGTTATTTCATTTTATACTTACTTTTTGTTTACATTCACTGGAAATTCTGTTTTATAATTGTTTCAGTATGCGATTGTCATCTGTTATTGCAATTCATATTTACTTTTTTGTCTACAAACACTGAGATTTGTTTGTCTCTTTTTCGTGTTTGTTTTTGCATTGGTAGTTTTCCTATTCTCGTTCAAACACAAAATTGCAGGCCAATTTGTTCTTCTTAAAGTGTGTACCTGATTCATCAAGATAATAAATTGTGTACCATAAAGTAACCTAAACCAACGAGTGAACACATTACATTACTTTTTTAACTCTTGTTCTTGCCTGTAACTTGTTTTAAGCATTTGATTCTTTATGCCATTTTCATCTGTAATTGCGGCTCCTATTTACCTTTACCTATCTACAAACACTTTTTTTCTTTTAATTGTTCTTTTTTTCCCTTCCAACGCACAATCACATGCAATTGTGTTGTTATGAAACTGATTCAATGTGATAACAAATTGTGTACTTTTAAGTTATGTAATCAACAACAAATAGTATGCTCTTGTCTGTAATTTGTTTCAGCAAAAGTAATATTGACACCCTTAAGAGCGTATAATATACAACAAACATGTATATTTTCTAACATAAATTGTCAAATATGTACTTAAATATCCAAATAGTTATTGTATACAGGATTCACATCTCTTTGATTGCATTATAGTAATGTTTGCTTTGCATTTTATTTATGTATTTGCTTGCAATTGTGAAATAACATTGTGTTGAAATAAAAGAAAGCTAGAGGTTGTGAACATGGAAAATTATGAAGGGAATAAATAATTGAAACTGATATATACGGGTGCGGAATCAACGGGGTTTTCAGTGGGTTACACACGGGCTAGATAGAATGTAAACTCACCGTTAGTAAATTTATTTTTAAATATCTCAAGTGTTTGAAATGCGTTTGCAAAAATCTTTCGTGCATAAAAGACAGATTTTTTTGCAGTTTGTGCGAATATCTTAAAGTACAAGAAAAAATCATTGATTACGTCTGAAATCGTTGACAAAATTTCACGTAGCGAGCAGCATAACCATGCAGTATAACTTTTAAAAATGAACACTCATAAAAATATTATTATGTATTTCACATTGTCATAAGCAGCATAAAAATCCGTTTTTATGCACTAGTTGAAATTCTTAAGATTTTTTTTATTCAAACCGAATAAGGAACTGTGTTATAATTAAATACAACAACGTAGAAATGTACTGCAACTGATATTTTCATACCCGTACTTCATTTACAATAATTTTCGTTGATTTAAATGCCAGTTCCGTATTCGGTTTGAATAAAGAATAAGTAACTGGTTGCTTGTTGCTTTTTCCGTATTCAGTCGCGAAAAAGAAACTGGATTATTAATAAAAACAAACATGTTTAAATGTACAAGATTGCACTTTTATATCACAAACATATAAAATAATAGTATATTATTAAGGTTTTGTTGATTTGAATTTGTTCCCAACCTTGCACAGGTTTTTTATCAATGAGGACCCAACCTAAACTCTATATGAGCAACATCGGACCATAAGTCCAGAATTATGTCTCTTTTAATTTAAAAATAAAAGTGAAAACTGCTTGGTTAGATGATTATGTCAACATTTCTCATCAGATTCATTCCAAACTTACAGGGTCTTCATATCAACGAGCATTTTTACCTCATTTAAAATGAGAAAGATCGGGACAATACGTCCAGATTTTTTTTTCTATTAAATTTGACAAAATAAACAATCTCCACTTATTTAAAAGATTTCACAACTTACGTCTGAATCTTTCCAAACTTGTTAAATGTTTTTATATCAGTATTACTAGAACCCTATTGAAATGATGAATATCGGAGCAATAAATCTATTATGATCTTTTACTGAATTCCAAAGTATTGAGAAATGCAGCTTCTTTATGCAATTAACAGTTTTCATTCATTTTTTTCCAAACTTTTACAGTGGTTTCATATCAATGAGTACTCAACCCCTATCGTAAATGAGCAACGTAAGAATAAGTTCAGAATCATTTCCCCTTGAAGTTGAGAAAAAATATGTTATTACGCTAACAAGATGAAGCAGATTTTGTTAAACCTACACAGTTCTGTTCCATTAATGAAAACTGCACAAGGATTCCAGTACAAAAAGGAATCCAATGCAAATAAAATGAACTATGAAATATTTGAGGGTTACAACACAAAATCATAGATAATGGTTATTTGGGGGTTATAACACAATATCATAAATAATGGTTATTTGGGAGTTATAACACAAAATCATAGATAATGGTTATACCAGTATCATTTTCTATTTGGTTAAAAATAATCGGCCAATATATTAATATTTACAGTAGAAAAACATGTGTTCCATGTAACTTCATTAAGTGCCTTTAACACTGAAATTCCCGACGTCCTTTGATGCTTTGCATCAATACTTATCTTGTGTGTATTATTTGATGAATGATTTGGAACCACGCTATGGAAAACTTCAGTAGCTAAAAATAGATTTTAAGGGACGTTACCCATGATTTAACTCTATGAGTGACGCAATCCTATTCGAGTTGGCTCCCCCTTGGCTATACATGTATACTGTTAGGTTGTTTTAAATACACACGCTTATGACGATGAGTCGGTCCGTGTAAATACCGTCTTTTCCTTTTTCATATAACATTCGAAACAACGAAACACGAAAATCAACGCATATAAGTGCATATTCCGATTTTCTAATAACCGAAACTTAAAAAAATACGACAACAAAATTAACTTCTTTAAATCGTTTTTCGTTGTACGTATTATAAAACAAAAAACGAAATTGATTTCCCTGGTTATATTTTGTTTCAATTCATTTGACAAAAATAAATCTTTTAAAATTGGAACGGATTGTTTGATCTCGTGTACCGTTCTTGGTTTGAAAAAACGGTATACGAAAAACGAAAAACGAGTGGCGTTTGCGGGATGTGCTGCTGTCTTGGGGAGGTAACTCTTTAGTGGCTTTTTGCGCGTATTTTTCTCCCTTACATAAGACTTAATCACTTATTTCCATCAGCATGACTTCCTACGTGCTTTTTTCGTGGAGGTAAAGACACGCCCGTAAGGGACAGAGACGTGGATATTTTCAGTTGTTTTTCCAGGTATTGTATTTTTCCGATATGAAATAATCATAATCTTGACATCGAAAGGTTTTTCAACGTACCGGTATTTCATGCCGACCCAGCCGATTAGATAGGGCTATAATTAACCTCTTATGACACTTCTTGTTCTTTGCCCCTATGCTATGTAAATTCAGTATTTAATTTACACACAAAAAAAATCGTTTTAATCCTATTATCATTGGGGAGTTCCTTACATTTTAAAAGCTGCAATACCCAATGCCCTGAGTCCCGTATTCCTATTTGTATTACCCGTTAGACCCGCATGACAATTTAAGGACACAATAATCGGCGGCGGCTGCTAAAATGTCCCTATGTTTTACTTTTAACGTCACCTTGCATTATAGAATAAATAAAAAAATGTTTTAATCTTATGGAACGGTAAAGTGCAAGGTGTCTAAGATATAATTTCCAATTCGTTCGATTAATAACAAATACATGTAGCATTTAACAACTGCATTGTGATATGTCTAGTGACTTTAGCTCTAAGACAAGAGTTATAACCTAACACCTTATATGAAACCGCTTTGCACTTGAAGAAAATGAAATTAACTTAAATATAATTAATAAATGTGCCAATTTAATAACTTATTAAACAACATATTTAATGTTCCTGAAAGAGTGCCCAAGATATAGTTAATGCTTACAAGATAAATACATTCTAATGATTTTATAACGCCGCTTAAATTTTTTTTCTTTAAACGTTACGTTACTTAAAGAAGGCGAATATCATGCGTCACGCCTATAGAATCTACTTGCACTCGTTGAAATGTTCCGTTTAAGACCTCGGTTGTCTCCTAAAATGAAACTCGAATGCCATTAAATGTGTTTACATTTGGCAAAATACGTGTATGATTTGCTGAATCAATGATATATATGAGGAGCGCGCCATCAAGCGTTCGCTTGCATGATCTGTAAGAGTACATTTATTAGTCGAAAAGTGTATTATTGTATTCGCTTTATACACATCCAGTTCATTTAAACTGTCCTTCAAAAATTGGACAAAATCTGTACACCAAACAAAAAACGTTATTAAAAATAAATGAATACATTTTTAACAACGTCAGAGTTGTAACTTATAAAATAAAATCCATTGACATAATGTACTATACTTAGCGTTGATTTTTCTGTTTTTTGAATGATTTGTTCTCGCAAAGAGTTTCAAATAATTTTATAATTGTTATAAGCAAATTTTCTTTATTCTATAAAGGGAGCACCAAATATAATCATGCTGATAAAATTTTAAAAGAACTCAGTGCGTGAACCGATAGCTTTATAACAACATACATTAATACATTGAGGACCAGTGTCGCAGCATACATTTGCAACTTGTTGCAAATCACTGGATGGATGCAAGAAATGCATGGACACCTGGTACGAGAGCCCACCGCCAGCCAGTTACCCGAAGTGTATGAGCCAGGTCGGCACACGACGTGCCATGACAGGGCTTTATGAGGCCGTGAATGATCTTAGGAATAATTCACCATACTAATTGAATGTACATGTGTGTATGTTTAGCAATAATGTGGATTTTGTATTTCATTTCTTAAACAGATATGAATACAGTGTAGTAAATTATTCGATTTTTGTTTATTACTTGAACAGAAATGCTACGCCGAACAAAGATATTTTATTGTGCAATGAATATTGTAATGCATGTTATACATTAAATCGAATCCAATGAAACAAAAGCAGGCATGTATATTGGTATATAACTTTACTGTTGATCTATTCATTATTCTATTAGACTAGCCAAAAAGAGCTGTGCCAAGACTCGTCTATTCTTCAAGATTAATCATGAGTTATCATCCAAATGAAGCTGCGCAGCGCCCCTCGTTTTCCGTTTTCCGTGTATCGTTTTATCAAATCAAGAACGATAAATGAGAGCAGGCGCTTTGTTTCAATTTTCAAATATTTATTTTATTTTATTTAAATTAAAACGAAATAGGAATAGATATACACGTTTCGTGTTTTGTTTTGTAATAAGTAAAACGAAAAACGATATAAATAAGTCGATTTGTTCTTTGTTTTTTTTGTATTTGTTTCGGTTATAAGAAAATCGGAATATGAAAGTATATGCGTTTTTTTCGTGTTTCGTGTTGTCGAATGCAAAAAAACAAACGAAAAGACGGTATCTACACGGACCTGAGTCATAGAGTAAATATTGTGTGAAAGGAGTAAATATCATTTATGGTGGACTACTGTTAACCCATTTATACCTAGTGGACTTTCCCATCCTACGAAATTCGATCACTTTATTTCCAACATTAGGGATGTCTTATATATTTATTTCTATATTTAGAATATCTCTTACGGAAATTCCTTTAAGTGAACAGAGCAGACCCTGATGAGACGCCGCATCATCCGGCGTCTCATCTGGGTCTACGCTGTTTGCCAAGGCATTTTTTCTAGACGCTAGGCATAAATCGATTAAAAGCCCTGGGCGTTTATAAGCTAATGATTTATTTCTTTTTGTAATAAATAAATAAAAGATAGCTGAATTTTTGGCGGATAAATTTCCTTGCAAAAATTTCTTGTGGCGGAAAAGTTCAAATAGCTGACAGACTCCTTTGTTAGACACATTATTTTGGAAAATTCAATATTGTAATAATTCTGAGGGTGCTATTTTTGTATGGCCAGTTGTTTTAGGATGGCTTAGTATTAATCCATACTTGGGTGGTTACCTTTTGATTATTATAAACAAGAAATATCTTTAAAAAAGATATACGGCGTTGATAGTTCAATGAATGAGATCAAGGATAGCGAATGTCTTTTTCTGTGCAGTTCTTAGCTGCATCACACGCAGTACGGGATGTTACGCGGAGTTTTCGCGGCTTATTAAGCATGTAGCAATATGTAATAATGTAAAATATTTATACAAAAATACATTATTACGTATTGCTTGTCATAAACCTATAGTTACGAAACAGAAAACCAAAAGAAGAATGGAAGTGAAATTTAAACATATGAGTCAACCGCCACAAGCGAAGTATCCGTACATATTTTAAATATTTATACGCGCGTTCTTCGAACAAACCTGTTTTAGTGGTTTGTCTGGCATTGCTATTTGATTCGATTATTAACAGTATCGAGAATCATCGCGCTCATGCTTAATACATTAGTCAATATAGTGGAATAATTCTTGTTAAATTAATTAAAAATAATATTTATCATGGCATTGTTGGAAACAAATTAAGAATCTATTATTGACATACCATAATAATATCGCTGAATATCTTCATTTGACATCTTTTTGGTCTAAAGAAAATTCCAATTCACCTAGTTCACGGATAGCGTCTATATCATATTATAAAGATTCTTTTACTAGCTGCGAACTCAGGTCAGCACATAAGCGTATTCGAACATGCAGCTATGACCTGTAAATAAACCACACACTAACCGCAAACTGACCCGTGATATCTCGCGGGTTGAGATGCAATGCATGTTAACATGTTGACAGGAATATGGAAGACAGTACTAAATATGAGAACATAGCCTTTAAGTATAAACGATGTTGCCTCTGAAAATAAAAGGTGCACGCACAAACTGTATTGATGTCGAGATTGAGTGTAAAACTGTTCTATCTATTAAGCCTTTTCATAAGAGATAAAAATGTTTCATGCTGAACACGCAGTAAAACAGTGTTACAAAGACGCGGACATGTTTCCAATGTTCCGGTGGAATGCTCAAATCAGCCTATGGGATAAATGAAGTCTATTCATTCTGAACTAGCCGCGGGAAGTTTTATTTGAATTTTATTGGACAGTTACAAAGGTCAGGTAAGGTGAAAAGCTGGCGTATACAGCTTCGCCGAAAAATAAGTTTATTACAAAAAATAGTTTTTTGTGGAGATGGGTTTTGCTCGGATATAGGTAACTCCCAGCTCTTATTTGGCTTTTATCTGGATAGTTAGTCACTTTCGGAATTGCTTTACATTGCGTATTTGCATATTGCGGAATTGCTTTACATTGCAGAACTTAGCGGATTCGGATAACATTGAGATTACTTTTCGGATTCGGAAAACATTGCGATTAATGTTGCAAATTTGCTCACTATTGCTTATAATAATATTGCACTGACTGTCAGCTACTTAAAATTAGGAAGGTCACTTGGAGTAATCATTCCTGATTTACATGTAGTTTCGTATCTTTGATGTTGTGGCTCATTCTCTCCAACTTAAATTTAATTTTAACCTAGTCCATATGTTCTTGTCATTTGTTATTGCAAAGGAAAGGTAAAATAAAGAAGTTATAAGAAGTTATAAGTTTATTTTGTGTTATTCGAAATTCATATACTAAAATAATGTGGTTTATTTATTTAAAAAATAAACCGGGTTATTTTGTTGAAGTTTCGACCTTTTTCGTCTCTTAGCATATACTTACGGCATGTAAACAAATTAGCTGACAACGACGAAATTATTCGGGAACGGTATATATAAAAGTCTATGTCACTTCCTTTTCATCTCCAGCGCTGGAGAACAGTCTTGCATTTGAGATGTATTGTTAAAAACCCACCACCACACCCTATTTGCTAGGAATAATGTATATTTTGCTAGGAGTTATTTATATTTGCTTCATGTGTATTGTATCATCTTCTTTATGGATTTGGATAACTTTCCAAAGAAAATATTTCTTTTGTTCTTTTGCTAGGTCTGTCTTTGCTGTATGCTTGCAGCGGCAACCCGATTGTACTGGAGTTTCACTGGCAATCTGCACGTGCACGCTGTCCCAGGTTCCCGCCATGCACTGATACTGATGAGCTGTTACCATAGCCGAATCGGGGGTTTACCAGCCTTTCTGTGGGAATTTTTGTAACCGTGCCCAGACGAGCGCATTGTTCCTGCCTCGTCCTGCTACCAGCGAGTCGTCACCATTTACCTGGTTTTGTGAGCTTATATGGAATATATTACAAACATTGGGGAACACTGGGGACTGTGTGGCCTCTTTAATTCTATTTAACAGAAGAACATTCATTAATATTTAGTCTGCTCCTATTCTTACGCTGTCCAGGTTGATTTCATCCTTGTTTGTTAATTATTGTGCTGCAAGTGTTGTTTTTATACTCATGTTTTCAATTCATTTTGGTAATTCGTTATGCGTACTTAACTTTTTAAGGTTTATTTCATCCGTGTTTGTTGTTGTGCTGCAAAAACTGTTTTATAATCATGCTTTGAATTATTTTTGCTTATTCGTCAAGCATAAATTGTTGTATTATTGACATTAAGGTTGCAACATCAAAGTTTTATTGCGCGGCGGAAAAATTCCAGTAGCTGACAGTCTCCTTTTGTACACACATTTTATTAGAAATTTCATATTGTAATAATTCTGAGGGTGCTATTTTTGTGTGGCCAGTTGTGTTAAGATGGCTGAGTATAAATCCATACTTGTGTGGTTACCTTCTGATTATTACAATGAAAATTTCAATATTAATTCTGAGGATGCTACTTTTGTGTGGCCAGTTGTCCATACGTGGGTGGTTACCTACTGATTATTACAAAAAAATAGTTTATAACAAAAAAAGTTTTTGTGGGGATGGGTTTCGCTCGGATATAGGTAACTCCCAGCTCTTATTTTGCTTTTATCTGGATAGTTTGTCACTTTGCGGAATTGCTTTACATTGCTGGTTTGCATATTGCGGAATTGCTTTTACATTGCGTATTTGCATATTGCGGAATTGCTTTACATTGCGGATATTTAAGGATTTGGGTAATATTGCGAATACTTTGCGGATTTGGATAACATTGCGATTAATGTTGCTGATTTGCTCACTATTGCTTATAATTATTTTGCATTGACTGTCAGCTACTTAAAATCAGGAAGGCCACTTGGAGTAACCATTCCTGATTTACATGTAGTTTCGTATCTTTGATGTTGTGGCTCATTCTCTCCAACTTAAATTTAATTTTAACCTCGTCCATATTTTCTTGTCATTTGTTATTGCAAAGGAAAGGTAAAATAAAGAAGTTATAAGAAGTTATAAGTTTATTTTGTGTTATTCGAAATTAATATACTAAAATAATGCCACATTTATATGGCGCCTTTTTCATACAGTATTGTGCGTTCAAGGGCGCTAAATCGTTTGATATTATAAAGTCACAGATCGAGAGTGTTTTATTTTTAACGGATCTGGGATTTAAAGAGCACACATTTATTTTTTTTCTGTGGTAGTACGGGTATGGGAGATTTAGGTTGTATTATAACAAATTTATTGGTAACATTGGTTTTGTCAGATTGTATTGATGTAACAATTATTTACCCTTATTGTGTAAGTATATCTATCGCTGCTAGCAAATTTTTTTCCACCACGTTTCCACCCATTTTCTACCTCTTCGAATTTTATGGGTCTGTCTTCCACCCCATCTCCATCCAGTGGTACGTCTTGTATTGAGGATTCGAGGATTTGTGGAGGACAGTTGAATTCTCGGTTACTGATGTCGAACGTCACATCGTCCATTGTGCTTGTTGTTTGGAATGTTCGGTTTGGATGCTCTACTTCGCTGTATGTGGATTCTTCTGGAACTTCGTATCTTACATGGTGCGTCGTGTTTAGGGCTCGTATATGTAATGTTGCGCTGTTAAATTCCGGGATCATGTATTCAACTGTTGTTGAGTTACCAGCAGTGTTGGTATTGTTACCCAACTGGCATTTACAGTCGTGTGATAACACTCCCTTTACCAGTTTCCGGCACTGTTCAGCCAAAATTCCTGCAAACATAAAATGTAATAATATTATTTTTTTTCAATCGATACACATAATAATACGAAACTGTTCAGTCGTAATTCCTGCAAAAATATAAAAAATACAGTATCAGAATACATTTATGTAGTATCATGTATCGATTTTTATACAAAAATGTGCATTACATCATTATTTAAATAAGCTTTTAACAGTATTGCATTTACGATTCTGCCAAACAACTACACTCTTCGCATGATACAGCGTGCATTCACTACGTAACAGGTTTTGTAAACTGTATGCTATAGTCTGGTTGAGTCGTGGGTAATTTTCATAAAGTTGTTACATCACAAATATTTTATAAATATATGACCATAAATCATAATAAAAATAGTTATTAACCTTTCTTCTTTAAGATGTGTTGCTTTTTTCCAAATGTTTATCGTCTTTAAACATCAAAATAATCGACTGTGTTGATAGTGTCAAACTACCATCATGAAAATAAGCTTCCGGTTGATGCGTGGGTTCTGATTGGCTGCCAGAATTTCAAGATTTGCATACTATAAATAGCCTTTCAACTGACCTTTCAGGGCAGGTTAATTTCTTGTGAAAAAATGTCAACATACGATGTACCATGGTAAATACTCATAAATGAACAATTATGTGTTACTTTGAAACACTATATGAACAATACATAAATGAGGAAATACTTCATACGGACCTATCAAGTTATGATGAATTACACTATTTGCTTGTTTTTGACGCATTTTTGATCGGAAAAAATGGTGACCGTGTCAAAACATTTTTCCGTAACGAACTGCATCATGTGCGAACGTTCTATCGCGAGATTTCACGCGATTTCTATACCCACGAATCAAACAGAACCCACGACCCAACCAGTAACAACCATATACAGAAGCCATGATTATGGTAAATGATTTAGAAGAAACGTTTTATTTAAACCTCAATACACTTTGTGCGAACAACAACTAAAAAGCTGTTATACCAAACAAATCCCAAACACAAGCCACGCGTCCTTGTGAGTAAATAACATCTTTAATAATTAATCTAATTAGTAATTGCAAACGAAGACCATAGTGTGAACCAAATAACAACACAAATTCACACTTAGACGAACTGACCACATCGGTTTGACGAAACGACTTCACATGTGTTATTACCGATAAGTTAGAGAAACGGGGACAAGACGAAACTACAGCAGCCTTTTACAAACATATACATTCAGATTCAACTGCGTATTTATTTTGTAAATAAGTCTTTTTATTTAGATATTATGGGTCAGAAGAGCTTCGCACACTAGCCTCTAAAATGACTGGAAGTTATACTTCGGATCGACCTGAAAGGTTCCATAGTATTCACTGAACTTTACTCGTCTTCTCTCATCGGCAATTGGCATCCACTTCCGTACGATGGTCAGGTTAAACGGTATGTTCCCCTTCTTGGCCCGTTTGTTAAGTCTATTGTGCAAGCCTTCCCAGTCGGTGTTTTTTGTTATTGAGATCGTTCTATAACCAGGTACGGTCAAAATATTCAAAAGCATCGATCGGTTTCTTCCGTTATTTATTTTGTCCTCAGTATGTCGAAAGCTGTTCGGATGTCGTCAGACACATACCAAAAAGCGCAGGAGAGCTTACACGTGAGTTGACTGAATATCATATTAAAGTTTTATCGCTCGCTCAAAAGGTTGAAGTTTAAAATATCCTGCAGTACGAATATATGCATGTTTTCGTTTTGCTTATTCGATAATCTCAAATAACGAAATCATAATAATAATGATGGAGTATGTGCGGATGTTTATATAAATACTAAGCAAACTGTTACTTATATTATAAGCATATTCTTATTCTATTTTTAGTCAATGATATGTAAAATATATATTTCAGGTATAGTAAATAACAGACAATGTATATCTGCATGGTGCGAAAGGTATTCCAAAACCGGTGGCAGTTTTTCTGTGTTGTATTTGAGACAATTATGCTAGCGAAACTGAAATGTTATATACGCGCAGATTTTATTGCGACTACTGTTGCGTGTAACAATGCAATCTCCACGCAGAGTTGTCGTTCCTTGCTCAATATCTGCTATCAAAAGAAAATACTACCAGATTCGGTAGGCGTTTACTTGGTTTGTTTACGTATTATATGATGAAAGGTAGTATCATACAACGGTTAAATTAGTGTATTACGTAGCTTATGAAGGCAGGGATTGACCCAGCTATACTGGTTCCAAAAAAATCTCTGCGCGGATGTTGGTAACGGAGACACTTATGTTTACCAATAATCTTTAGTCTAATTCAACCGACCATAGTGCAATACTGGAATTAATGTTGATATATTTTGTATCATATTTGTGCGAATGCAGCCGTTAATATTACCAGTTGTAGATGCGTTTCCATATTTATGTTAACTTACTAATACGAATGTTTATTCAATGGAAACTAAAATAGCGACATTAAGAAATGTTGGGACCGCTCGTGATACTGAGGAGTCGTATTTAAACGGAAATCAAATGAATTATACAACATCAGTATATTAATACAGGGGCATGCTATTTACCCCCAAAATATCAAGTTTCATTTGGATATTTAAATCTCATACATAATTCTTTAAATAATATGAGTCAACGATAGCGCCAATACTTACATTCAAAGCACAAATCTGGATCTTTTCCCATAGCGATATTATTGAGCGATCTTAAGTTTATGTTTGCAAACACTTTTCATTTTTTATCGGCTCGATGACTATATCGTCAATAGTGCATCAATCTAACATTATAAGAACAATAAAGTCTACACTGTTGTTTAATACTTTAAGTGGCCTATAGTATGACAGAAATGAATGATAGTTTAAACCACACCATCCAGCTGATAGCTGTAAACAGAACATTTCCGAGCCACGGAACCTGACTTGTGATTATTATGACTCCGAATGGATGTTTAATTGATTGCTTACTACACGTTTCTGCTGTTAATAGTTAAAAAGAAAAGCATCCGCTGTATAACGATTACTTGAAAAAGTTAAACATATTGCGTCAAGAACATGCCTTAATTGAAAAGTGTTATCGTACTGTACAGACCATTTATAGCCCACTTGACAGTTGAAAGAATTGAGAACAAGGAACGGGGTGGCTTCCACTAAATTTCAAAGTCGATTCAAACAAACGGATGTTTATTTATAAATTGACAACTCTTAATGTTTAATTGTGTATGCCCATACAAAAGGAACTTGTTTTGAAAAGGTTTCTTAAAAGCGAAATCGATTATGAAAAACAATGATGAAACAGTCATGAAATAAAGGGCATTGTTACGAGGTCAATATAAAACTTAGCGTCAGAATCATGTCACAGTTGAGAGTTGTTCTTTACTAGAGATATTAACTGTACTGACCAAAATAAATCAGTTTAAACTCAGTTGCCGTCATGGAAAGAAAATATCAATTCAGAATTATTATGGTGATTTGTTTAGGTTTTATTAATATGTTTTCGATGTGCATTGTATCGGTACAGGCAAATACCACCTTTATGCAAAATGTGCAGTTCAGGGATTACTTTGCTAATAATACCATCACTCATGTTTCATTAATAATAAATTTCGATTTTATTGATTATAAAGGAACGTCAAAAATGGCTAAGTTCATCGAAACTTGAACATATCTTAGTTTATCTAATACCACACATGTAGCGCACCAACTGTTTTTGCTTTCAACGTTAGTTACTAAATTATGCTTTGTATTCTTTTTCTTCTGACGATATTGTATTCAACGACGATGTTGTACTTGTATATTTTATCATTCCTCATCTCCTTTTTAATCTCTATAAAATTAATATTGAATTGTTTCAAAAAATATTTTCTGATAACTTTACTAGAAATATGCGCATGAATTTAAAAAATGTTTCTATATTACTGCTATTTTATACATAAAACCTTGTATATATATTTTTTTACTGAATATACATGATATTCGTGTATGATACTATTGACTTAATACGGTGCGTATCTATGAATATATAATCACGCTTTAATTGAGATATAGTTGAACATGAGTAAACGAGAATGTTCAAGAAATCATCTTTCACATTTCAATCGTGTTACACCTCTTATGCTGCGTGAGATTATTATCGTCCACTACATGATAACATATAATCAAAGAAGCGCATTTACTTTAAAGTTATATACTAAAACGTTATCTTGTTTACAATTAAACTAGGGAAGTCAAAGGTTGCGAGGATCCGTATTTGGACAAGCGTTTGTGACATCCGGTTGGTATCCGGATAACCGTTTATATCAGCAATATCGACCGATACATGAACTGTGATTAGTATATTCTTTCATCAAAGCACAATCATTAACAATAAGTGATAATAGTGCTTCTTGTGAATTATTATCGGTTAACTTAAAACATTTCACAAGAAAATGACTGGCTAAGTACTATATTCAACATCGGGTGATGGTCACTCTCAGCACATGCATATTATTAAAATCAGTTTGTATTGCGTCCAAATAAAGCGTGTTAGAATTTGTTGTAACATTTATTTTCGTGAAAAAAATAATAATAATCACGTTCGTTTAAATGACCGATTGTGGATGCGCACACCGTCCTTGTTCGTGTCAATATAATAACCATAATCACGTTCGTTTAAATGACCGATTGTGGATGCGTACACCTTCCTTGTTCGTGTCAATATAATAATAATAATCACGTTCGTTTAAATGACCGATTGGGGATGCGTACACCGTCCTTGTTCGTGTCAATATAATAATAATAATCACGTTCGTTTAAATGACCGATTGTGATGCGTACACCGTCCTTGTTCGTGTCAATTCAATTGATAGAACCCAAATTTATTCAATTACGAGTGTAATTCGTTGTGCTTCTCTGTTATATTTCATGAACAATCCGTAAATTGCGTAGTTTACCTAAAGCTCAAATTAAAGACAAGCCCATTCATGGGGTGTATATATTTAAATATAATATTGATTTAAATTATATTATTATATTTATGTTTTCTTTTGAGTTTTGTACTCATGCTGATATGATCAACATTCAAACATTATGAATTCATAACGATTCGAACTCTGACAATCTTAATTTGCAGAGAACCAACTATTACCATAATTTTCTCAATTAATTCGCTAATCCGTTAACGAGTATGACTGAGCATGTTAATGTCACATCTGGGTATAAGTAAAGACCGCCTGCAGAGGCCTGACGCCCATGTGGGTATAATTAAAAAATCTTGAACAACGGATAATTCGTAAGCATAATAAAAGAGAGTTATTGTGTGATTTTATTTTCGTGCATGCGAATATTCGGATACTGATTGTATCCGAATACTCATCCACTATCCGGATATGTATCGAATTCCTTTAATAAAACACTATTTTCAGAATGAGACATCCCACATTTATACACACAATTGTATTTAAGTATATTAACTTATAATTCACGAGTGTATTTGTTTTTCTTTCTTGTCTTTTTCTCGATAACATTTCTTTAGGTTGTCAGCGTTGTGCACACAGAATATTACACAAAGCATTCTTCAAATGTAATAAATTGTATACATTACGCACTAACAGTTGAACTGACATCATGCATTACTTACTACGTGACTTCCTTAATTTTGTAAGAAAAACAAATCTCTGAACAGAACCAAGACCGGAATAAACAACAATTGCAATAAATTTCCTTCGAAGATAAGTCATTGATTCAGTTTTTAAATCAAAAGTGCACAGTTGATTGGCTGCTATGTAAACCACAACAATTTGCTCAGACATCCGATTGGGACATGCTGCAGCATCAAGAAAGAGACATGTTCAAACATGTTTATAGCTTTGAAAAATCTTATTATCAATGTATATATGTATATTTTTAATATTTGGAATTAACAAAACTGTATTTATAAAACTTCAAAAAACATGTAGGAATTAAAAGAATTATCTTATGTTATCCAAACATCGTGGGTTCGAACTTAATCTATCGCCTAGACCACTCGGCCATCGGTGCTCATACATTAAGTGATGAATTGTTATACTTTATAAAAGCACTCCTCGTAGTACCAAAAAATATTACGACAACAACAGAACTCTCCAAATTAGTCAATCGTTTCGCGTTGCAACGCTATATAATGTTCAGGTGTTTAAATCGCCAAAAGATGCATATAATGGAAATTTTAAAGCAAAGTAAATGTTCAGTATTACTGTTTCCTCACAAATATCATAACTACAACGAAATTATGCGAATCTGAAACGTTTTATTTTTATTTTGTCAATTTACCCGAACGTAAAAAGGCCCACTTAATACTGTTTTATAGATATTTTCTTTTTGTCTGGTTAAATGATGCAATTTAAATAGCAATAAATAGATAATGTTTTTATTAATATAATCTTTTAAAATAGTTATTAAATTTGGTATTTATCAGTCGTTTTTTATCCAATACATAATGTACGATAATTAAAATATAAGGAAGAAACATATTTAATCAGTTATTACGACGTGTTTTAATTTCTCGATATAGTTGTAGAATCAAACCCAACAACAACAACCAGTGCTCCGGTAGCGCCAACGACATTTACAACAGCAACGCAATCAACAACAACGCAATTACAAACAACCGCAGAAGCTTCAACAACACTAACAACAGCAGCAACAACGACCACTTCAACCACAACCCAAGCTCCGGTGATATTCCAGGCGCCATGTGTATCGAACGCCAACTGTCTCTCGACTCCGAATATGAGTTGTATCGACTTAAAGTGCCAGTGTGCGGCACCCACTAAGTACAACTCAGCGTCCTCCTCGTGCGTTTTATGTGAGTATATATAAAAAAAGACAGTAGTAATGCCAAGGTAATTAATTATATGTATATGCTATTTTCATAATAATATTATGTTGTGCACCTTCAAAATAGGACACGGCTTTACGATGGTAATGTGTTGCGAGAAAGTAAAAAATAACCAACATTAATAACAAAACTTTGGTTATGGATACATCTATGAAATTAAATGCTGCGGCGGCAGGTCGTTTTTCAAATTTTGTCATAATTCGATAATGTAACAATGTGTTTATGTTTTATACTCCACTTATTAAATATGTAACTGTTCAACTCATCCTAAGACACGTTGCTACTGCTAAATTTATTATGATAACTACATACCTATGTGCGAACATGAATACACATGTACATTGAACATTCAGTTAATCTGGCTCTTTTAACAATGGTATAAGATCACAATCAAATAAAATGTAACGTCATTTTAACGATTTAAATTCAAAAGTTTTGCTTAATTTTTACACAAACATGTGTATATGTGTACATATTTATTTTCGTAACATTCGATTTATGTTCTTTTGCGTGGTTTTTATAGTCCTGTAGTGTAAGAAAATTGGTCACTTGCCTTTGATTAATCAGAATTTCTCCTCTGATGATATTTCTTGAGCTTCATTTTTAGCTCAACTGAGCGCAAAGTTCTCATGGTGAGCTTTTGTGATCGCCTTTTGTCTGTGGTGTGTCGTGCGTTGTGCGGCTTCAACATGTGTCCAGTTAACAATCTTGATGCAACATTTACTGTCCGATCTTCATGAAATTTGGTCAGAAGATGTGTGCCAATGATATCATGGAAGAGTTCGAAAATGGTTTCGGTTGGTTTAAAAACACATTGCCGCCAGAGGGCGATACATTTTTCCTTATATGGCTGTAGTAAAACCTTTTTAAACTCTAGACGCCACATTTATTGTCTGTTCGTCATGGAACTTGGTCCGAAGATTTGTCCCAATGATATCTTGGACGAGTTTGAAAATTGTTCCGGCTGGTTGAAAAACATGGCCACCAGGGTGCGGGGCATTTTTCCTTATATGGATATTTATGGCTATAGTAAAACCTTGTTAACACTCTAGAGGCCACATTTATTGTCCGATCGTCATGAAACTTAATCAGATGATTTGTCCCAATGATATCTTTGATGAGTTCGAAAATGGTTCCGGTTGGTTGAAAGACATGGCCCACAGGGGGCGAGGCAGTTTTCATCATATATGTATAGTAAAAACGTGTTCACACCCTAAAAGTCACGTTTATAATCTTCATAAAACTCGGCCAGAGCAGTTGCTTCAATGATATCTTGGATGAGTTCGATGGTTCCGGTCTCTTAAAAAAACATAGTCGCCAAGAGGCGGGGAAGTTCTCCTTATAAGGCTATGGTTAAACCTTATTAGCACTCTAAAAGTTACATTTATAGTTTATATACACTCTGCATGAAACTTGATCAGAACAATTGTTTAAATGATATCTTGAGCTACACAGAACAGGTCAGTTCCTTTGTATCTATTGTGATGGACTTTGGGCCTTTCAGGACTTCTTGTTTTCTATATATATATTTTTCAGCCTGTGGGTCGTTCGGTACCACGTATACACGCTTTCAAAACACAGTGTTTTACGGCACCATGATAGAGACAGTGTTCACTGTTGCATCTGTGTCAGAGTGCGAAGGCTTGTGCTCCGTCCGACCTCTGTGTGCCGGATTTCAGTTCTGGTCAGCAATGTGAGTATAATATGAGCCTCGTTCTGGAAAACACAGACTAATCAGGGACATCACTTTTCGCCTTAACTGGATTTTCGCTTAGAAAATTTCAAAAGCGGAAAGTGTCGTCCCTGATTAGCTTGTGCGGTCTGCACAAGCTGATCTTAAACTTGCGCACATGCATGAAGCACAGTTTTCCCAGACCGAGGCTATATGTTCGAATCCGTACATGTGAATCCACTTTACGTAATCAAATGGTGACTATATATAGTTTGAATTATAATGGTGTATCGTCTGATTTGCCTTATAAGCTTAACCTGTATAAGTGCTAAATATTTAGATTATAAATATAGTTAAATATTTTTATTAAATTGTCTCAGCAATCATTTTATAATAATCAGTAGTTACTTAAATTGAAATACATTTATATTTATTTCGCAAAGAGTTGCCTGTCATATGTGGTGATATAAAAAAAATCGAGTAGGCGTACAATAACAACTTATGTGCTTTTTTTCGTTTACGACAAACATCAATGCTTAAATATCTCATTCTTATTCGTTTATTTGAAGAAACAAAAATCACATTTAGAAAAGATATGGCATGGCAAACACGTTTAATAGTTATCTACCAAAACGCAACAACACAGACCAGTAACAAGGTGTCCTTTTTTAGCAATGTTTTGTTGCATATTTGCTAAATTCCTGGTAAATGGCCACTTGTACATTCTTTTAATATAGATTTGCATTGCTTGTTAGTGAGGATTTCATCCTTCATTAATGTATATGAATACGTCGAAATTTATATATCAAATAAAGGTAAAGAAAACTATATTTGTGTCATAAATCCTCCTGAAATTAAAATGAGTAGCAGCTCGAGTAACATTAAATTATCGACCTTACCTAAATACCTCAATGTAGTAAAGATATAAATGAGGAACAATACAGAAAATGTGCAGTATTAAATACACATATACATATATCGATATTGAAGAACTTATTCTTAACTTTATAGTATTTAGTACAGACTGTACAATTAACATGTTGTTTTGATACCTTTGGAAACGACGTATTCGACTCGTAATGCTATGCACTCGGCACAAAAGAAATATGGCGCACTAATAGGAATTACTCTGGAACCTTTGAACTTTGTTTATTCTTAAGAAAAGTCTTGATATGTCAACTATGCGTTGCAAATGTTTGTTTTTTATAGTTTTATAGCATACTGTCTGATAATTTTGGTAAGAAATTCCTCATTTCTATTATACAGATTACATTATTTTGACTGCACATAATGCACGAACTTTCATTGGAACTTTATAACTGGCGTTGAGTGCTTGATATTCGAAAGCCTAATACTACCTCCTTAAAATGAGCGTATTTCACTTTCAGAAACTGTAAAATGAAGCTGGAGAACAGTACATTCAACAACGTCATCGGCTATGACTGGCACATGAGAAATTGTGTGTAACATAATATCTTCAAGATAGGTCAAGGAGAAGATTATTGTAACAAGAAAATAGTGGAACCACGTGATGCAAATAACAAATTAAACAAATGCAAGGTAGCACAGTGATCACTATACAATCTTCAATATGTTCTTGTAACATTTCTCTCACATAAATATGATATTTGCAACTTTTTATTTTCTGTGTTAGCTGGTTACAATGTGTAAAAGCACATACTTATTATGCCTGTTACTGACAACTGTCTTACTAAATGCGTCACCGTAGACTCACAAACATCACATGCAAGCTTATTTCTTTATTAGTTATACTTATTAAAAACAAAAACAAAAAACACCAACATTTATTTAGCAAAAAAGCTGTTAAAAGCTCATAGCCTACATTATATAAGCATTATACAATTTATAAGTAATGGCAGAAGATAAAGGTTGGTGAAAAATCAAGCATTTTATACAAAACTGGCGCCAAATGACTCTTTTGAATACTGTCTGTAAAATTGCCTCTGGAGTAATAGCTAACAGATTTAAATAAGATATGGACAAGCTCATTCATAATGACCAAACCAGTTTCATTAAAGGAAGATACAAAGGGGAAAATACAAGATTAATTTATGACATATGCACTTTACTGAAGAAAATGAGATACCGGTTTAACTACTTCTAATTAAAGATTTTTAAAAGACATTCGATTCACTGGCGTGGTCCTTTGTACAAAATACTCTTTTCTTTTTTAATGTAGGTCCCGAAATAAGACGTAGGTATCAGGTTTTATATAAAGATTATAAATAAGGTGTTTTTCAGTGTTGTTAATTATCTTACTTTTCCGTATTGAAGATGATACTACTATTTTATGAGACGACACTGGACAATCCTTAAATAAGGTACTTCCTGTTATACAGGAATTTGCAAATATTTCAGGTCTTAATGTACATTTTGATAAAACAAATGTTGTATGGATTGGCAAGCAAAAGTATAGTTCTTATACGTTAAAAATTGAATGGAATTTAACTGGATGCAACATAGCTTCAAAATGCTTGGAATAAATTTCAATGTTGACTTGTCAAAACTGTTAAAAATAAATTACGATGAACAAATTTCTAAAATGAAAAATATTCTGAAAAACTGAAAAAGAAGAATTTTCACACCAATTGGAAAGATTGTAATTGTGAAAACACTCATTGCTTCACTATTCAATCACTTGTTCACATCACTGTCTAACACACCTCATACGATTGTCAATTCAATTATGTCTTCTATTTTGAATTGTATATGGGACGGGCATAGTAAAGTAAAGTTCACAACAATAATATAAAGGAATATAGTAAAGGAGGTTTTAAAATGATCAATTTGTATGCATTTAAACAGCATTGAAACTTACCTGGATACAAAAAAAAATCAATCCTTTACGGGAAATTTGATAGATATCTCAAAACTTTATTTTGATACGTATGAACTATTTAATTTCAGTAATCACTATGCTTTAAATGCATCCACCCAAAATTGCATGCCAATTGTGTGTTGATGTTTTAAATAGTTTCTCACTTTTTTGTGGTAAATTAGAATTAAACACAGAACATTTCTTGTATTATCCACATTTGTATAATATATTGATAGGATATACCAGCTTTTTTCTTCAAGTCATGGTTCGGTGTATTGGTGATATTTTTAAAAATGGAACTTTTATTTTGTTTTTTTTGTATTAAATAAAGTGTACAATAAAACATAAATTTCATTAATTATACAGGTGTGACAAGAGCAATTGATACATTTATATAAAAATTGTATATCTTGCCATTCCTACCAAATTACAAAACCTATTATTACAACTTCTGCTTTAAACAGAACCTGGTGCAAAAAGGCAATACACCATTTTTAATAAAAATATTGAACAACCAGCAGTTAAGTAAAATGGTATACAAAGCTAAATACCTTTATTAACGAACAAGAATGGAACTGTATATTTGAGCTTCCCTTTTTAATATCAAATGATGTCAAGTTCCATTGGTTCCAATACAGATTAATTCATAGGATACTTTGAGTCTTTTGAGTAAAATGAAAATAACAGATCCTCCATAATGTTCATTTGGCAAACAAAATGAGGACATTTTAGAACATTTATTCTGGGAATGTCAGATATCTAAAGCAATTATTGTCGAAATGTTACCCGGACAATCTTTTTCTTTCATTACTATGATAATTTTTCAACTTGGATATTTAGAGAGCTATAAATAATGTACATGAAATTTTGTTTATTAAGCTATATTTATATAAGTATAAACTGAATGAATACATTCGAAGCATAACAGGAACCAAGAGATATACAAGGTATGAATCTGATAACTTAAGAAAAACAGCAATTTCAAAAAAATAATTTAGAATCCATTGACAGTGAATGTGAATTGTTTAATGCAATTTTCTCAAAACTTAGATTTTTAATTTGAGGACTGGTGAAGTATTTTTTTACCTTACACAATTGCTAGTAACAATATACCTCGATTTAACAAATATATATAAAACATAAAAGCCTTAAAGTATCAATTTATGCACCAATTATTGTTTCTTAATACTTTCTCATCTGTTATTTTATTTTATACTTACTATTTGTTTACATTTACTGGAAATTCTGTTTTATTATTGTTTCAGTATGCCATTGCCATCCGTTATTGCAATTCATATTTACTTTTTTTGTCTACAAAACACTGAGATTTGTTTGTCTCGTTTTCGTGTTTGTTTTTGCATTGGTAGTTTTCCTATTTTCATTCAAACACAAAATTGCAGGCCAATTTGTTCTTCTTAAAGTGTGTACCTGATTCATCGAGATAACAAATTGTGTACCATAAAGTAACCCAAATCAACGAGTAAACACATTACATTACTTTTTTAACTCTTGTTCTCTCCTGTAACTTGTTTTAAGCATTGGATTCTTTTTTGCCATTTTCATCTGTAATTACAGCTCCTATTTACTTTTCTGTCTACAAACTCTTTTTTTCTTTTTATTGTTTTTTTTCCTTCCAACACACAATCACATGCAATTGTGTTGTTTTAAAACTGATTCAATGTGATAACAAATTGTGTACTTTTAAGTTATGTAATCAACAACAAATAGTATGCTCTTGTCTGTATTTTGTTTTAGCAAAAGTAATATTGACACCCTTAAGAGCGTATAATATACCAAAAGCATGTATATTTTCTAACATAAATTGTCTAATCTGTACTTATATATCAAAATCGTTATTATAAACAGGATTCATATCTCTTTGATTGCATTATAGTAATGTTTACATTGCATTTTATTTATGTAGTTGCTTGCAATTGTGAAATAACATTGTGTTGAAATAAAAGGAAGCGAGACGTTGTGAACTGGGTAACATGGAAAATTATGAAGGGAATAAATAATTGAAACTAAGGGTGCGGAATCAACGGGGATTTCAGTGGGATACACACGGGCTATATAGAATGTAAACTCGCCGTAAGTAAATTTATTTTTAAATTTCAAGTTCTCAAGTGTTTGAAATGCGTTTGCAATAATCTTTCGTGCATAAAAGACAGCTTTTCTGCAATTTGTGCCGATATCTTAAAGTACAAGAAAAAATCATTGATTACGTCTGAAATCGTTGACAAAATTTCACGTTGCGAGCAGCATAACCATGCAGTATAAATTTTAAAAACGAACACTTATTAGAATATTATTATGTATTTCACATTGTCATAAGCAGCATAAAAATCCGTTTTTATGCACTAGTTGAAATTCTTAAGAAAATTTGTTTTATTCAAACCGAATAAGGAACTGTGTTATTATTAAATACAACAAAGTAAAAATGTACTGCTATTAATATTTTTATACCCGTCCTTCATTTACAATAATTTTCGTTGTTTTAAATGCCAGTTCCGTATTCGGCTTGAATAAAAAATAAGTAACTTGTTGCTTGATGCTTTTTCCCAATTCAGTCGCAAGAAAGAAACAAACAAGTTTAAATGTACAAGATTGCACTTTTATATCACAAACATATAAAATAATAGTATATTATTTAGGTTTTGTTGATTTGAAGTAAGTATTCGAATTAGAAAATATCGGTTCGGTTTAAAAAAGAAATCCTATACAAGCGCGAAGAAGAAACATGAATATGTAACGTAATATATAAAGTAAATGTATTCGAGTTATTTTTTTTACATCAGAAATGTTTGCTTTATTTTTCGTCAAAGCCCTATATCAAATATGTGAAACGTGAATCAGGAATAAGGAACAGTTCCTTATTTCTTATTCGAATAAGGCATAAGAACTGTTCCTTATTCATTGTTTATGCTATGAAGGGAACCAACTAACTCTCCGTGTTTAAAAGAGATATATTCCTAGATATTTGAAGGAAGTGACGACTTCGAGTTTTTCACCGTAAAGGAATTTATCGATATCGGTGTATATGGTTTCTTTTTCAAAAATTAAAACTAATGTTTTTGCTGTATTGATTTTTAATTGCCACGTGTAACAGAAAGTTTCTATGTTGGATAACATCGTTTGATGCGCCTCGTGGGAGATTGCAAAAAGAATTTGGTCGTCAACGTACAATATCAGAAAGAGTTTAAACTCGTTAATAGTTAAAAAGTCATCTATATTCGTGTCGATGTGCTGTAGCATGTCATTTTCGAACATGAAAAACCGAGATGAGCTGGAGTCGTCGCCTTGTTTTACGCCTTGTTGAATACTGATGGGGTCTGACAATTATTTAAATGAAACTTTATTTTTGATTTAACATCACTAAACATGGCTTTCAATGCCTTTTCAATTTTTTAGCTTACATTTTCTGGTATTAATTTAATTTTTACCTACGTTAATTACTGAATGAAGTATAAAAATGCAGTCTGATGTGCTTTTTCCGGTTTAATAACCGAATAATTTTATCATGTTTGTTTGTTCTCTTTGTAAGACGATTGAGGAGAAGTTACAATTACATTTGTGCTTAAATATTATTTTAAGTTATACCTATGCAGTTTTTAGTTACCTTTACCATAACAATAAACAGTTTGGACTGAAAAAAACTGAAACAACGTGCATATTCCCGATTCGCCCCTAGGCAAAAACGACCTTGATCAAACTTGCTTTGGTACTTTTTACAGTTTTGAATTTTAAAATTGTTCAAACGTTTTCATTTCATTTTCTTTTCCATTATTTCCATTATTTATATTTTAAAAACGGTCAACAACAACTTTTGTCAGGCAAAAAACGAAATCAAAGCGCTGTAGGCGCTGAAGGCATGGGGCTAGATTTAGTGTGCTTGGGAAGAAGTATTGTCCAAATTTCTCCCTTTGTCCGAATTTATACGGATTGACCCTAACGGTTGAGTGCAGAAGTTCAGAGACTGTACGAAATTAAAATATTTGTGTATATACTTAGAGGATAATACACGGCTGAGCCGGGCCGGGCAGTGATAATCGGCCCGCAGGGAGCATAACGGCCCGAGGGCCGTTTGCGACCTTGGGCCGATAATCACTGCCTGTCACGGCTCAGCCGTGTATTAACGTCTATAATATATATCTTTCTTTTATACTAAATAATAGATGGGCACAGGTTTTGAGTCATAAAATCATACTATTAAAATAAATTGGTCCTTCACTAAAATTTATGAAGAACCAGCTTTCCGTGCTTATATTTTCATTGAATTGATAACGCAATTTATGACGTATCTCATGTGACGTAATTTAAATGACGAAACTAGCTAGACGCTTTGGATTTAATGACAACAACAAATCGGACTTGGTGTGTTTTTATTTAAGAGTTTAATATTTTTTAAGCATTGAACGATGAGTGTGTGTGTTTACGATGGATTATTATAATATTATGAATGTGAATAACAGTGTTGGGATATAGAACTTGAATGAAACGGGTGAGACTGCATTTTTGATTTCGTTAAAATGTCGAATTAAGCGATGTTTTGTTGAATAATTGATGGATTAAATTTCAGAAAAGTGTAAGTGAATAGTTCTTTAACTGTTCGACGGAAATCGATATTAAATTAAAAGGGTAATTTCTTCGATGAATAAGTCGTTCCTTTGTCAGTCGATCAAAGAATGTTTATCCACAAAGAATTGCCTGCTTATATCCAGTGCTTTAAAATGGAAAAGGTGGATGGCGATGAAGAAATGTGTCCAAAATTTAAACTCGACATGGAAGCAATTTAAACCTTACGAAAATAAACATGGTTATTACACAACTTCGGTGAGTAGAACAATAACCTAGATGCTTTTTTATCGCTAAGACTGGATGTGGACGCCATTTTTTCCAGTTGAACGTCACGCGCACACATTCTGAGGGCCGAATATAAATAATCGGCCCTTGGGCCGAAAATTTATAATGACCCCGCAATGGTGATAATGGCATGAAAAACTGTACAAATGTGTTACTATATATAGTAAGGTATGTATTAATACAGCGCTCATAGACGGTGGAGGACTAGACAATACTGGTAGTGGGAACGATACTTTCGTTCAACTGTACAGATCTGGTAGAGGTTCGTGTACATAGGCGGTGAAAATATACAACAACACTAACAACATTACCGCAAAAAAACTGTTTTTGCTGGCGTCAAATAAATCACTTTCAATAGCCTAAAATAGCTTTTTATAACAAAGTTAACAGATCAGGAAAGCACTCATACTTCTTTTGTAATGTGTATACACAAGAAAATCCTTTTAACATGATGAAGAACGGTGTACAGATTGTGCTCTTTGTCTCACGTAGAACTTTTCGCGTTCGATTTGCGCGCTCGATCTGCGCAGTGAAATAACAACATCCGGTTACTTCGTCTATTTCCGAGAATGATCGTGAACAAAAATAAAATCATTTCTTATTTTCTGGAATGTCTTGTTAACGCAACATAAAATAACAATATGTTAAAATATGTTTATTAATACCAAATATACGGTCTTCAAAAAATGTCTAAAAAAATTCTTTCTTTCCCCGTAAACACTCGTATTTTTTTGTCCTAGACCGTCAAGTGAGGAACTTATTCTCGTTTGAACATCTATACAATAAAAACTTTTACGTAGCCAGTGTTAGCAATTTTGCTTCAATAATATTAGTTTTACATTTTTATGACACTGTCATGTTAAAAAGTGATGTTCTGTATTTACAAGGCGGGTTATTGTGATCTGCGAAGAACTCTTTAAGTGCGCATGACTTAAGTGGTAAATCGGAGTTTGGGGAATTTGGTTTTTGGCAGCCAGCCAATTCGGATTGGCTCAGAAATTGATATCATTACTATGGCATTGGGGCTTCGCTCCAGGCCAAGAACGTACTTACGTATCATATGATCATCTATGTACATATCGTTTTTCATCATTCTAGTTTTTTTAAGTATCGAATAACAGAAGGGTAAATATGTATGGATAAAACAGTCTGGAATTTGTTCTGTAGTCATAATTTTTTGTAAGATTTTTGGTTCTGTTTAAATAGATTTTTCGCTGCTTTAAAAAATATTTAAGTTACCCCGGTATATCACGGTCGTTACCTACTCGCAAGTTATTCTGTTCGCTGGTTTGTCAATACTCGGTGCACATTATTATGAAAGTAAATGAGAACTGCATAAGAGGAAGGGCGAGGATCGCCGTTGAAAGAAAATCATGACCAATCCTTAAACAATCCCAAATTATATGGCAGGGCCGGAAATCGAATCGCAATCCTAGAATTTGTAGTCAAGCACAATAAAATATTAGCAAATCGGGCCGGTAAACATCAGAGGTGTAAGCTCCTGAAAGATCGTTACACGATTTCAGTTAGCATTATCTTTAATGCTTATACACGTAATATTAAAGGCGTAATATATATAGAAAAACTCACGAACATTGTCAAGGGGGGAAAGCATTTTCCCATAGCCCTAACTTAAGGAAAGCGATCGATTGCCAAACAACACGCAATAATTAATAAAAACAGCTTTAAACCGTTAAATTAATTATTGCTTGGATCGCCGCCTTAGAACAGCCTTGGAATAAGGTTGAAAGGCATGCCAAATCGCACACTAAGCTCATATATGATTACAAAACATACCGTACCATTGAAACCATTTATTTGCACGCTTAATGTCACCGTACATATTTTTTAAAACTAAGGTTGGAACCAGCATTATTTTACCTGCTGCAGTTTATTGTCAATCGGAGTTGGGTTTTTCATTAAAATGCACGGTCAAGTGTTCACCCAATTATGCGACAGTTGTTGGTATATGTTACAGGATTGTAGTATGTTCACATTCTCTAAATGTGTACATTTTTAGCAATTCGATCGATTTTCAATATAGCCGCTGCATACATAACAACATGAAATATAGATATAAAGTGAGCTTTTTTCCATTGATATCAGAAAATTTACATAAGTTCACTCACGAAAGCATTCATGCAAATATTGATTTTCTCTGGTTACTGAGCAAAATAATTCCCGATATTAAAACGAGAGCAATCATTCTCTATGCATCGCCTAAGTATACGCGACACTGATAACGATGACGTTTGTTAGCCATCGTTATCAAGTCGATAATAATGTTATTTGCACCGCCTGTCAAAAAAGATTAGACCTTTAGTTTTGGCAAGTACTTACTATTGAATGGTAAATGTCTCTATGTTTTATAAATAAGCGAAATCGGAAATAGGAATACCAGCATCAATGGAGCTTATTTTCACCTTTTTTTCATCGTGTAATGTTCGTAGTTTACATTCTAAATGACTAAGATCCCATAAATGGATAGTGTCATTATTATAAAAAAATCACATAACGAATTTGATTAAGAATTCTTTATAAGTGCACCTTTCTATACATTTCTAATGTTCATCGTAAAACATCGTTCGGCGTGTAAAATATGACGTGACAAACATAGGGGTTTATAAGTATACGTAATACTTGTTATTATGTTTTTGTCATTTGTGTAGCTTGAAATGACACTTTTGTCTATGGTATACAAGGCTCGTGCTTTTTGTTTTCTAAGCCTCGCATGATAAACCTGATCTATAATCAACACTAACCTATTATTCTCTATATCAAATTCTAGAACAAACAAATCAATTTTTAGTTTTACCCAGACCATTCCATTTTGATTAACTTCCACTATGCATATATTGTCTAAAAATCGTTTTTGGAAGTATATTGCCGGCCGCCGCTATAGCGCCCTTTTGTGACTCCGAAACGCATATTGCCAGGTAAATGGAAACTGAAATATCCATCAATTTTGACGTTTATATGCTGTTTTCAGTTGGCCCTGGCTTCTGATAATAAAATAAGGTCATAGTTTTTAACATAACATAAAAAGTCCACATCATTGCTTTTCAGAACGAATCCATTAACATTACACGAAATTATACGTAACGGCCTCTCTTTGTCCTATTTCGTGATTTCTTTGAACTTGCTGCTAACGTTGTCACGGGATACACAATGTATGCAAGCATGAATGCTTTTTGACATGATTTCGCTTTCAATAGTTCAAAGAGAAGGTTATTACTATATATCGATAACTTGAAAAAAGAACATATTGCGACAACGACATGCCATGATTGATTTTTTCTTTAAATATATAATGACTGTACAGACAAGTAAGAGACCACTGTAATAAAATGAACGGTTACGAATTTTACAGCCGTAATATGACGATTTGGTTTGGTCTTTTTTACATCTCCTCCATGTGTTTTGTGGTGGGACAGGGAAATGCAGTTTTTGTGCAAAATGCGCAGCTCAATGATAAGCTTTGCCCCGATTACACGTTTAAGGGACGTAGGAGTAACATTGTGGGCTGTGGACGGGTATGCGCGTCGAATGCCACGTGCAGAGCATTCTTTTTTGACATCACATCCAGCGATTGCTACGTCATCGATACTGCAGTTGCTATAACAAATGCTTGTGTTTTCAAACCTGGTCTTTTGTACGAAGGTGAGATTAAAACTTATTTATTCTCAGCATAAAAAGATAAGACAATTCTAGACGATTGGCTTTAAAATTAATATGTTGATTGTTTTTCTATATTTAGTTCGGAATGAATATGATTTCTAGCACCCAATAATATCTCATGTACAAAAAAGTGTCATTTGAATGACACATATACAATCAACGCAAATGACACAAACATAATAAAAAATGTTTAGGCATCTCTCTCTCTCTCTCTCTCTCGATTCGATGTCTGCTATATCTATTGGTATATCTGTCCAGTAGTATCGATATATATCTCTATAGATCTTATCTCATGACTCTAGAGATATATCTCCATCTCTACTAGATCTATCCACCTTATATATCTCTCTCTCTATATCTATATATCTAATATATTATTCTCTCATATCATGTCTCTCTCTCTTATGTATCTCTATATAGGTTCTCTCTCTGTATCTCTCTGTCTCTCTCTGTGTCTATCTCTGTCTCTGTCTCTCGTATCTTTATTGGCTCTATCTGTCTATCTGTATCTCTCTCGTCTCTCTGGTTATCTATGTGTCGCTCTGTTCTTCTAGCTCTGCTCTATCTCGAGCAATCGCGTCGACTGCCGCTAGCTGCTCTACGCTCATGCTCATCTCTTACTCTCTATCTATCTCTATCTCTCCTCTTCTCTCTCGATCTCTCTCTCTCTCTCTCTCTTTCTCTCTCTCTCTCTCTCTCTCTCTCCAGCGATATCTCAACACGTACTTAAAGTACAAGCAATACACATGCAACTTACAGTATAACATTGTCAATGCGTAAGACATTTGTGGAGACCATGATGTAAAAGCAATAACAAAACTTTAAGTACTATTCAAACCAGAAGCTGTTGATGCATAAGGGCTTTAAACGATTGTTCTGTAAATAATTTGTCAAAAATGATATTGTATGTATTTTCTCGAATAGTGCCCGCATCGAATCTATCAACGACAACCATTGCTCCTGAAACGTCAAGCGCGTCAACCACCTTGGCAACAGCGGCGCAATTAACAGCGACCCTTTCACAATCAACAGTAACAGAAACAACAATAACATCAGCTCCAGCAACAGAAGCAGCGATAACAACAGCCACAGTAACAGAAACAGCACCAGCAACAGAAGCAGCAACAACAACAGCCACAGTAACAGAAACAGCAACAGCACCAGCAACAGACGCAGCAACAACAACAACAACAACCACAGAAACAGAAACAGCACCAGCAGCAGACGCAGCAATACCAACAACTACAGTAACAGAGGCAACAACAGACGCATGCATATTTTGTATTGCCATTCCAAAATAAACACACAGAAGACCGAATAATTTATTACGCGCTGCACCGAAACTACTATATATATATATATATATTCTTTATTCATAAGAATGTGATCTCCTTTATTTGGTAATTGTTACGTGTGTGGTAATACCATAATGTCTCAGACGCAGACGCAGCAATACCAACAACTACAGTAACAGAGGCAGCAACAGACGCATGCATATTTTGTATTGCCATTCCAAAATAAACACACAGAAGACCGAATAATTTATTACGCGCTGCACCGAAACTACTATATATATATATATATTCTGTATTCATAAGAATGTGATCTCCTTTATTTGGTAATTGTTACGTGTGTGGTAATACCATAATGTCTCAATGTATAGTAAAGAGGCAAGAATTTCGGCTAAGACATATTTCAGCTATAGCATTTTAGTACTAAAGATACAAATGCGTTCATTTTAGGTGCGCAAGAAATACTGTTGTTTATATTGTTTGTTACAGGGTGATGATTCTTAATATGATCGCATTTTACTGTCAAAAACTGTAAAATGAAGGAGGAGAGCAGTTCATTTGCCAACTTATCGTTCATTGATTGGCACATGCGCAATTGTGTGTAAATAAGTCGCGCATGCGCAATTGTGTGGACCAGGATATATACTAGAAACGCTTCAGAGAAAAGGAGTCCCATGGGTTCAGAGACACGGACTCTAGATTACACGGATATGAAACGGGACCGTTACGCCAAATATCTTGTTGTGTCTAAGTCACGTGACCGTGTCGTATCTGTCGATCTTTTATCGAAGCGCCGATGTTATACATTTGATGTACCCACTCACGTATTTTGTTAAATTATAGTTTCATTTCTAGGCCGATTTTGACAAATTATATATTATTAGAAAGCTTACGTAATGTAGTTTTCAGATATATAAATATATATTAAGTTTTTCTTCTGATTTCGGCAGCCCGGCGAGTTATAACTTTAACTTTTGCAAATAACATACCGTTTTGGAGTTTTAGAATCTAGATTTACGGTTGACATGTTCGTACTTTATACATAATTGTAGCGTTTATATTTGGAGTTCAGTTTTAAAAATAACATCTTGCTTAGGAGAATAGAATTCTGTATACGATAGAAAAAAAAATGTTTAAAAACGAAAGTAATTAAGGAATGAAGGCGGGAAAATGTAGCGCGCGTTCCTTACGCACTGAACTGATGCTGCGGTCTTGGCGATTATGCTTTTGTTTAGATACCGGCCATTGAATTTCCTTTGCCATGATTATTATATTTTTTATGAAATATATTGAAATATTTTGTTCTAGAGACATATCCATAAAGCTAAGTATTAATGAAGTTTAATAAATTTACGATTTCATCTCTTGATTATAACACAGAAAGGGTGTTAATTTTATGATGAAACAGCGTATACAAATGTATAGCGGACCCTCTTGATATTTTTCGGCTTTGCATACTTCAAATATAATGGGTGTCAAAACATTCATCGTTTGTTGTTTATTATCAAAAAGGTAATTATGTAAAATTATATGAAAGGTTATTAACCATAAATTATCAATTAATTAAAATTATTTACAGATTCTTGAAAATCACGGTCAACTGTCTATGCATGTATATTGAAATATCTTTATAAGTTAACAGAGTTATAAATATATAGAATTCTAAATTAAAACTCTGTATTATTTGTATTTTTCGGAAAGATTATTTAACCATGTTGTGGTCAAATGAGAATGCTGTTTTTAATTATGTTGTTCCGTACACTACCATACACTCTTTATAGGACTACGAAATGACGGAGTTTTTTTACCGGTACCCGCTAAATACGTTAAATGTGAAGTATTAGATTTTTTAAAGGTTTAAAATGTACATGTATAGGTATTAAGCACTTATAATTATTGTGATTTAGCTGGCTGACATCTATACAGTATTTAGTTTATGGCAATCTGTATGGGCAGATGACTATAAATGTTTTCAATACGCTACATATCTTATAAACGCAAAATTGAGTATTTGGCGTTACATTACTCCAAGAAATGACCACTAATACCACGAGAAGACATGGAGGTATCATAAAAAGTGTAAACTGACCAGACATTGCCACCTGTGGTTAGGGACCAATATACAAGTATAGGTCCCTGCTGTGGCGTATGACACCATAGTGTTATTTAGTATTGGTCGGCACAGTATCTGATCATAACGAGATAATTGGCTTGTGCTGAACACAGGGGCAATAAAACCACAGATCTATCAATAAACAAGATTATTGAGATATCTTTTATTGAACACCGCGATAAAAATGCTCAAACCATGGACTCTAGATTACACGGATAAAAAACATGGCAACATTCTCAGAATCATCACTGCTATATGTGTAATCACCTAACAATTCGTCTTAAAATAATTTATATATTTGAGTTGAAGACGATGTACTGTTGTTTAAGTCTGAATAAACTATCTGTCTGCCTGTCTAAATCCAAGCCGTCATCGTCCCGGTGAAAAAAAAATCTGATTTTCAATAGTTGGACATGATGCCCTGATGTCAAAATACGAAATGACCCGCGTAACACGGACCGTGATTTTCAAGAATCTTTAATAAATTGATAATTTAAGGTAAATAACATTTCAAATAATTATACATAATTACCTTGTTGATAATTAACAGCAAACGATGAATGTTTTTGACACCCATTTTATTTCAAGTATGCATGCGAAACCGAATAATATCGAGAGGGTCCGCTATATACGCTGTTTCATCATAAATTTTACACCCTTTCTGTGTTATAAACAAGAGCTGAAATCGTTAATTTATTAAGATTCATTTATAATAAGCTTTATTGATATGTTTCGTGAACAACATACTACAATATATTCCCTAAAAAATATAATAAGATGGCAAAAGAAATTAAATGGCCGGTTTCTAAACAAAAGCATAATCGCCAAGACCGTAGCATCAGTTCAGTGCGTTAGGAACGCGCGCTACATTTTCCCGCCTTCATTCCTTAATTACTTTCGTTTTTAAACAAATTTTTTTTCTATCGTATACAGAATTCTATTATCCTAAGCAAGATGTAATTTTTAAAACTGAACTCCAAATATAAACGCTACAAATTGGTATTAAGTACGAACATGTCAACCGTAAATCTAGATTCTAAAACTCCAAAACGATATGATATTTGCAAAAGTTTAAGTTATAACTCGCCGCGCTGTCGAAATCAGAAGAAAAACTTAATATGTATTGATATATCTGTTTACTACGTAACGTAAGCTTTCTAATGATATATAATTTGTCAAAATCGGCCGAGAAATGAAACTATAATTTAACAAAAGACGTGAGTGGGTACATCAAAATGTATAACCTCGGCAATTCGCTGTACGCTAATCGTAAAAGATCGATAGCCACAACACGTTAAAACGCGCGGTGGTAAAACATAAAATGTGTATTTCTTGTGTTTAACTCGCTATAAATCCATTAATAACAACGGGAATATACTAAAAGTTATATTTTTTTGAAAGAGGAATTAATAAGCAACAAGATAACGTATAAACCAATAAAATCGGATGAATAGGTCTTGCATAAGATTGAATTTACTACAGTAAGGGTCAAATACTCGATTCATCTCCTGTCAATATACACTCCGTGCTGAGAATTAAAATATAAACGACTTTTATGAATTGCCTTGCCTTCAAATTCTGTTGATTTTTGTTCAAAACTTGAACACGAAATCACGAAAAGACTTTCAGTACAGTTCTTTGAATGCCTGAAAGAAATACTAATCCATAACACAACTAACCATTACGTAGAAAAATTAAAAATTAGAGAACTTACCCTAGATGAAACAACCGGCAAATTTGTCACCAGTTTAAAAGAGCAAATCGACGGTATTTCCCTATATAATGAAATATCAAATATTCACAATAACAAAAAGTCCAAATTGTATTACCATAAAATCGGAAGGAATAATACGTAATTGATGAAATCGGAAAGAAAAATAGTTAAAAGTCCACACGTATTTTTCCCACCAAGGTTTCAACAGGGTTCACAGTCATTCCATATAGAACTCGCAAGCTTTCTATGCTTCAATACCGTTAAAAGTCGTTTATCGTAAGTGAGCATGCGCATAACGGGGTTCTGAACAATTAACTAGTAAATATTTTACTACTACTTCAATTTTCCCGCGTCGTCGAAAAGGGTCACGGGGAAAACTTTTTATTATTATTAAAGGGGCCTTTTCACAGATTTTGGCATTTTTTAACTTATTCATTAAATGCTATATACTGATAAATGTAAACATTAGATCATAAAAGATCCAGTAAAAAATCAAGAATAAAATTTAAAAAAAGGAAAAGAACATTGCCCGGAGCAGGTTTCGAACCAGTAACCCCTGGAGTTCTGCCAGAGTCCTGAAGTAAAAACGCTTTAGCCTACTGAGCTATTCCGCCGAGTACACATACTAGACGTATTTTATACCTTATATAAGCAATCTTCGTAGTAATACACAATTTAACGACAAAAACAGAACTCTCCAAATTATTCAATCGTTTCGCGTTGCAACGCTTTATAATTTTTAGGTTTTATAATCGTCAAAAGATGCATATAATGGCTATATTAGAGCATGGTAAATGTTCAGTATTACTGTTTCCTCACAAATATCATAACTAAAACGAAAATTTGCGAATCTGAAACAACTTTTTTCAATTTTGTCAATTTACCAAAGCGTGAAAAGATCCCTTTAAAATACATCATTTACAGAAGATTTTTAATATCTATGTCTGTGTATTCAGAAATCATTTAAAAAAAATCTTTTCAATGTGTAAATATATTTCGGAAAGTAAAATGTTATGCTAGCCGTCGATATTGCCTTAAATATGTGTGTACAATTGGATTCCATCTTTCTGATATAATGTATAATGAATCAGATCAGTTATAATAATAATAATAACAATAATAATAATAATAATAATAATAATAATCTTTTTATTATCCGAAGGTAACTCATTAAGTCAACACGTTGATACAAAGTCATGCAAACAGTTTAACAATAGCAATCTTATTTTCAATGAGGCCTTCAAACAACTATGGTATGTATTATGCATTTCTACATTATAAAGCAAACATGTAGACTTTGACGGACATTAGAGAACTGTAACAGTGTAATAGAAGTGTCATAAAAAGCAAGTATATTAAATGACTTCTCTTATATTATCAATTTCTCTTCCAATATTGAAATAGTCTCAAGGAACAAATATTTATTAACAGAAGGTATTTAATAATATAAATGTATTGTTGATTACATTTTCCCATAAGCACACACTCTAACGCACACACACACACACACACACACACACACGCACGCACGCACGCACGCACGCACGCACGCACGCACGCACGCACGCACGCACGCACGCACGCACGCACGCACGCACGCACGCACGCACGCACGCACGCACACACACACACACACACACACCACACACACACACACACACACATCTATACACACACACACCTATACACACACACTTATACAATTCTTAATTAACACGACCAATAACAATAACACAAAGTTAACAAAAACAGCCGCGTACATTATTGTACAAAGTCAGAGTTTAAAAACGTGGAATACATTATTCTTGAAATAGTTTACGATTGACAGAAGTGGCTGATATACACAAATATTATAATTACAGAAAACAATATTCATGACCAGTGTTGTTCACAATAGGATATGAAATTTCACAACTGTTATGAAGAATAGCCTGCACCTCCTTGCTATATAAATAGTTTGAAAAAGCAATATGTATATTTGTTGGCAGAAATTAAATCTACAGTAATCATTACGACACTTATGAAGGAGTATTTGACTTTTGAATAAGAGGAAAACAGAAAAATGTTACTACGCGTGAGACACATTTTGCGCCTCAAAGAGGAAATATTTCTTAAGCTTATGTTTGAAAGTGATGAGAGTGAGAGATTGGCGAATACTAACCGGTATGTGGTTCCATATTTCCATACAAGAGTAACTAAACGACTTTTTAAAAAGGTTTGAGTGAGGTGTTTTATGCGTCAATCATTGTTTTATATCGATCTTAAATTGTAATTATTGTAGTGATTATGCCTCGAATAATATTCGAAAAGTCTCATATGGTGACAAGTACACGAATCAGCAGGGCAAGTGCCACTTTAACATGCAGCTTCGACTCGAATTCTTTAAAATCAAGTGATTATTTAATAAGTAGGGACATTTTTAAATTTCTTGCTTTTCATGCTATCCAAAATGACATGGAACACGTGCGATGGCATCTCTGTGTACGTGGAATGCAAATTTCGCATGCTAATTTTGCTTCTAATCTCCATTGTATTTTTATGCAATTTTCATTGAAATTGATTTCACTTATAACAAATAAATGAATGTTGATGTCCGTGGAAAGTATTTTATATATTCCATTATACAAATCGTTTGATTTTTGGTTATAAATGGTTGTTTTCAATGGTTGTCTTTGGAAAACATATCAAATACATCCTAGTTTGTGCATTATCCATTTTTAGTTTGGTTAATATCCACATAAATTTTCTTATCAGTTTGGATTTATCCATAAACTTTTATACCCTTCTTGCAAACACATGATTTTAACACAGAAACATACTAGGTTTTAATATTCAACTTTTAAAGGACATTCATGATATAATTTGGCATAGCTCTGTTAAAGTTTCGTTCGCTCTTTAGTCAATTAACTTATAAATAATTAAACACATAGTCCGAATTTCATGAAAATTAGCATTTTCCGAAGACAAATATATTGTTTTTTACTAGAAAACTATTAATTCATTGCAGAACTCAAAACGCATGTGTTTGCAGATATTCATTATCACAGGTGTAGAACAATAACGTCCTTATAGTTACTAATTAGCAGAAATGATAAAATAATCACCCAACTTTCAGTTTCAGTTTCGGCCGACATTTTTTTCTTCAGTTTGAATTATCCAACTGAGTTTGGATTATCGACGTACAGGGATGTATATTGAAGTCAATTTTTCAACTATAAATCAGCGATTTTTTTTTCATTTCTGAGGGGGGGGAAAAATCAGTTTTTTGGGGAAAACATATACTTTTCAGGTGGGGAACTGCCGCCGAAATTCGGCGGCAGATTTGGATAGATTGAGGGCCCTACTTCTTCTACTACTACTACTACTACTACTACTACTACTACTTCTACTACTACTACTACTACTACTACTACTACTACTCTACTACTACTACTACTACTACTACTACTACAACTACTAATACTACAAACTACTACAACAACTACTACTACTACTGCTACTACTACTTACTACTACTACTACTACTACTACTGACTCTACTACTACGACTACTACGACAACGACTACTACGACGACTACTACTACTACACTACTACTACTACGACAACGACGACGACGACGACAACTACTACACTACGACTACTACTACTAAGAAGAAGAAGACGACTACTACTACTACTACTACTACGACAACGACTACTACTACTACAACTACGGCTACGACAACTACTACGACTACTACAACTACTACTACGACTACACAACGACGACTACGACTACTACTACTACTACTACTACGACTACGACGACGACTACTACTACTACTACTACTACTACAACTACTACTACTACTACAACTACTTCTACTACAATTACTACTACTACAACGACAACTACTACTACTACAACTACTACAACTACTACTACAACAACTACTACTACTAAAACTACTACTACTACTACAACTACTACTACTACTACAACAACAACTACTACTACAACTACTACTACTGCAACTACTACTACTACAACTACTACTACTACTACTACTACTACTACAACTACTACTACAACTACTACAACTACAACAACTACTACAACTACAACTACTACAACTACTACTACTACTACTACAACTACTACTACTACAACTTCTACAACTACTACTACTCCAACTACAACTACTGCAACTACAACTACTACAACTACTATTACTACAACTACAATTAGTTCTACTGCAACTACTACTACTACAACTACAACAACTACAACTACTACAACTACAACTACTTCAACTACTACTACAACTACTACTACTAGAACTACTACTACTCCAACTACAACTACTACAACTACAACTACTACAACTACTATTACTACAACTACAATTAGTTCTACTACTACTACTACAACTACAACAACTACTACTACAACTACAACTACTACAACAACTACAACTACTACAACTACTACTACTTCAACTACTTCTACTACTACTTCTACTACTTCTACTACTACTACTACTACTACTACTACTACTACTACTACTACTACTACTACTACTACTACTACTACTACTACTACTACTTCCACAACCAGGGGTTTCACTGGCCCCAAAAAAGTTGTCGCCACATTTTTGCGGCGTGAAAACTGTCAGTTATTACAACATTTTTAATAAGAACAAGCATTTAAAGAAGCCTTACTATATTAATGTCATTGACTATATTATCACTATAAAAAGTATGTTATTACATAAAAAAAACACAAAGTACCTTCGTAAGTCATACCTTCATAAGTCTTTATAAGCTTTATTTGTATATAAATAACATTTTTTCAACTTGATAACAACACAGATAACCAAAATAATATGACAGTGCTCCAGCTAGGCCTAAATCGAAGGGCGCCGCGCCCTGCCCTCCCGAACCTCCGCGCTGCCCTCCCGAACCTCCGCCCCCCCCCCCCTCAGAAAATTTTTTTTTTTTTTTTACATAGAATAATTCATAAATCTCTTATTACATTGTAATTAGTTTAATCCTCATTGTAAACATTATATTAGAATGGTTTAATAATAATGGGATTAATACAATTATTTATAACATATAAATAAACATGCAATAGAAAGCATTCCAGAAACACCCGCGCGCTCGAACGTGCCCTTTTCACAAAATACTGCGCGTCGAAAGTGCCCTTTTCACAAAATACTGCGCGTCAAAAGTGCCCCTTTGACAAGAAAGCCCCCCTGCCCTTTTCAAATCCTAGCTGGAGCACTGATATAATAATGTTGACATCAATGCATTAAACATTATGCCGCATAAATGTTTCAAAATTAATTATTTAAACATAGAATCACACCAATGTACTTCATTTGAAAGGGAAAAAGAAATATAAAACATCAGGAAATAAATCATCTTACGTCAAATTGTTAAACAGTTATATTTGGTCATTTGGACATGATATACATCTGCCTCTGTTGTTAAAACGTTTTCTGTTAGTGTTGGATGATTTCCAGGTTCAATTAAATGAATGTTTTTCACGCCTATTTCCTGACAGAAAGGCACAGATAATTGCCACCATCCATTCTAGTTGCCTGAAATAACATAAAAAAAAATAGTTTTACAAACTATCAACAACAAACCAACACATACATGTCCCTATCTTTAAATGTCCGAATTTTAACATATCCGAAAAATAGTACATGGAGTGAACGATATACTTTTTCTTTCAGATATTGTTGGTATCTTAATCAAATTATATCCTTCCTGGAACAGTAAAATAATGAAACTATTAAACAGAAATGCTCTCAAATACCTGTTGAAACAAGTTTTTATTTGTTTTTGTGGAGAAATTAAATGCTTTTGCCAGCCCCATGCCATGGTTTTGCTTAAAGAAATAGCGGCCCTAATTATCATTATAATTATTGATCGATGTGACAGTTTGTCCCCATGTTACTTAATTTATTGCTTAATATCATGAGGGGGTCGTTAATCCGATAATAACCCCCATAAGGCTTGACAATAGCAGTAAAAACACCGTTTGTAACACTTACACGCTTCAGTGATTTCAATGTATACTCTGCACTGTAGGTCGCTTACATCGTCGTAAATCAATATATACAACTGACAGACGCTGGCCCAATCTCTTGCACGACGGTCACATTACATTCACCTCTGTGTTGGGCTCAGAACGGACTATTGTTATGAAAGCATCCCATTCATGTCATGATCATTCCAAGCGTTCATCATTGAGGTTACAGTATACTAAACAATCTCTTGCACGACGGCTACATTGCATTAACTGCATTAAAGAAAACCATCTCATACCATGATATCTTATATCAGTCT